>NC_056746.1:1061589420-1061691920 GCF_019279795.1 Protopterus annectens | reverse complement strand
ACACAACCTAGAGCTGATTACTGAATTTCCTACGTGCACTTATTTTTAAAATCGTTTTTTTCTTAAAACTTGCATTTTATCTGTCTCTGGCCTAGCACTCAAGTGTGGGGTCATTTACTGCACTGTTCTAACTTGTTGATACTTGTGAACCTCTGCTTTCCTTAAAAAACAAACAAAAAAATCTTGCTTTTTCCCACTTTTCTGAGATTTAAAAAAGTTCAGTTACAGATTTGCTGTTCTGAACTGTTTGTAAGTTTCTTGGAGGCCATTGTTTGCTTGGGCTAAAGGGAAGTCTCTGTGTTCATCAGTGGCAGTGATAAACATTGAGCAGCCTGCCTGCCCCTGTGGGAGTGGTTACTGCCTTGAAACTGTAGTTTTATTGGCCATTTTGGGTCAATTCCAAACTCCTTGATCTCCCTCTCTTAAAACCCGATTGCCTCATGGTTTTGGCATCTTTTTGGACTTGTTGGCTGTTGGTGAAGCACCCACCAAGAGGAGAAAATGCTGAGAGAAGAAAGGAGCCACTTTTGAGATTTTAAGTATTTTGCTTCAGATTATTTGTTAAGTTTTTCTGCATTGCTGCCTACTTTTGAGCATTTTCTGGCTTGTTAAACTTGATTTCTGTGTTGGTAACTGTATTTAGAACACAACCTAGAGCTGATTACTGAATTTCCTGCCTGCACTTATTTTTAAAATCTTTTTTTTTTCTTAAAACTTGCATTGTATCTGTCTCTGGCCTAGCACTCAAGTGTGGGGTCATTTACTGCACTGTTCTAACTTGTTGATACTTGTGAACCTCTGCTTTCCTTAAAAAAAAAACAAAAAAATCTTGCTTTTTTCCCACTTTTCTGAGATTTAAAAAAGTTCAGTTACAGATTTGCTATTCTGAACTGTTTGTAAGTTTCTTGGAGGCCATTGTTTGCTTGGGCTAAAGGGAAGTCTCTGTGTTCATCAGTGGCAGTGATAAACATTGAGCAGCCTGCCTGCCCCTGTGGGAGTGGTTACTGCCTTGAAACCATAGTTTTATTGGCCATTTTGGGTCAATTCCAAACTCCTTGATCTCCCTGTTTTAAAATCCGATTGCCTCATGGTTTTGGTGTCTTTTCAGACTTGTTGCCTGTTGGTGAAGCACCCACCAAGAGGAGAAAATGCTGAGAGAAGAATGGAGCCACTTTTGAGATTTTAAGTATTTTGCTTCAGATTATTTGTTAAGTTTTTCTGCATTGCTGCCTACTTTTGAGCATTTTCTGGCTTGTTAAACTTGATTTCTGTGTTGGTAACTGTATTTAGAACACAACCTAAAGCTGATTACTGAATTTCCTGCGTGCATTTATTTTTAAAATCATTTTTTTCTTAAAACTTGCATTGTATCTGTCCCTGGCCTAGCACTCAAGTGTGGGGTAATTTACTACACTGTTCTAACTTGTTGATACTTGTGAACGTCTGCTTTCCTTAAAAAAAACAAAAAAATCTTGCTTTTTCCCACTTTTCTGAGATTTAAAAAAGTTCAGTTACAGATTTGCTGTTCTGAACTGTTTGTAAGTTTCTTGGAGGCCATTGTTTGCTTGGGCTAAAGGGAAGTCTCTGTGTTCATCAGTGGCAGTGATAAACATTGAGCAGCCTGCCTGCCTCTGTGGGAGTGGTTACTGCCTTGAAACTGTAGTTTTATTGGCCATTTTGGGTCAATTCCAAACTCCTTGATCTCCCTCTCTTAAAACCCGATTGCCTCATGGTTTTGGCATCTTTTTGGACTTGTTGGCTGTTGGTGAAGCACCCACCAAGAGGAGAAAATGCTGAGAGAAGAAAGGAGCCACTTTTGAGATTTTAAGTATTTTGCTTCATATTATTTGTTAAGTTTTTCTGCACTGCCACCTACTTTTGAGCATTTTCTGGCTTGTTAAACTTGATTTCTGTGTTGGTAACTGTATTTAGAACACAACCTAGAGCTGATTACTGAATTTCCTGCGTGCACTTATTTTTAAAATCGTTTTTTTCTTAAAACTTGCATTTTATCTGTCTCTGGCCTAGCACTCAAGTGTGGGGTCGTTTACTGCACTGTTCTAACTTGTTGATACTTGTGAACCTCTGCTTTCATTAAAAAAAAACAAAAAAATCTTACCTTTTTCCCACTTTTCTGAGATTTAAAAAAGTTCAGTTACAGATTTGCTGTTCAGAACTGTTTGTAAGTTTCTTGGAGGCCATTGTTTGCTTGGGCTAAAGGGAAGTGTCTGTGTTCATCAGTGGCAGTGATAAACATTGAGCAGCCTGCCTGCCCCTGTGGGAGTGGTTACTGCCTTGAAACTGTAGTTTTATTGGCCATTTTGGGTCAATTCCAAACTCCTTGATCTCCCTCTCTTAAAACCCTCTTTTGCATGGTTTTGCATGGTTTTGCACATAGCGCAACATCAGGCAGCGCCGCCTTTATTGAGTTTAAACTATTCCTGGCTCCACAAAGTCTGCTCTTCACTTTTTCCCTTAGAACTGCTCTATCTCTCAAATTAAACACCATATTCTCATTCTAAGGCCCCTCACTGGCCCAAATAAGTAATCTTACAAGTTAGCACTAATAAACCATAAGCACTACTTACTCTTATACTCTCTATGATTACCTTGTCCCCTATAGGTTCGTTTTAATTCAGTTCCCTATATTACTCTAGCATGTCCAAAGGTCAGTCAATGGTTTCCTCTCCAGTCCAGCTGGTGAATCTGGGAATTTTGAGGCAATGTTACAACTGTCTCATGTACACAGACAACACTCTCCTCCTCCAAGCAGGTTCAAATATATGTGAGAGATGCAACCATATAGCCAAACTTGAGGCTGAGCTCTCTCATCTCAAAACTGGTGTAACCAGTCAGGAGGAGAAGGTAACCTCACACAACACAATTCTAGTATCACATAGTCCCACCACAACAGCGAACCAAACACATAAAAACACAAAAACATACTCAGAGGCTCTAAATAAAAATCTACCTAAGCAACAGAGACCTCCAAAGCAGACATCCAAGCAAACGCTACCCCAAAACAAAACACGTACAACACATAGCACACAAAGTCAGTGTGCCAAGCAGTCACAGCCCTTAAGGCTGAATAACACACCTGATACTCTTGTAATAGGTGGCTCTATTGTCAGACACACTGACGTCCCACTCACCAGGCTGAATAAAGACAGGGTCACAGTGAGCTGCCCGTCAGGCGCTAGGATCTGCCACATAACACAAGCACTCAGGTCACTCCAAAGCAAATACAAATATGACTCAGTCATTGTACATGCTGGCGTGAATGACCTGAGACGTACCTCCCTCGACTACATGAAAAGAGACATAGAGGAGCTCTCTGATCATGTAGCCCAGGCCGGTATGACCATGACCCTGAGCAGCATCTTACCCTCACCTAGAATGATGCCACAGTATAAAGACAAAATGATTGATTTTAACAATTGGCTAAAATGTTGGTGTCATTCAAAAGGGATCCAGTGACTGTCAACCTGGGATGACATGCTCGACAAGCCACGTTGCTTCGCTAGGGACGGCTTGCACCTGTCACCCCTGGGCTTTTGGATATTGGCAAAGGCTCTTGCCACCCCATAGTGCCTTTTTTAGGCAAGGCTCAAAAGTCAAACCCACCTCCATAGACAGCACAAGGAACAAGAAACTAAGGGTAATGCTGCTAAACGCCAGAAGTCTTAACCTCAAGATGCATGCACTCGAAGCTCTCCTCAGTATGGAGAACATTGATATCTGTGCAGTGACAGAAACCTGGTTCAAGGCTCCAGAGAGCACCCCAGCACTACCAGGTTATACCTCATATCATGCTTTTCGGCCCCAAAACCCAGACCGAACCCCAAAAGGAGGGGGAGTTTCCATATTTATCAAGGATATCCACACCTCCACGTTAGTGGCATTGCAAGAAGTATCGGAGACCATCCATGTGCAACTGACAGTGGGCAAGACTGCTTTTCAGTTTATAGCATCCTACAGACCACCCTCTCAAAGTCAGGAATCCCACTCGGCTTTCCTGAAAACATTGGAAAACATGAAGATCTCTCCGAACACCATTATATTGGGTGACTTCAACTACCCAAACATAGACTGGGAGCATTACTCAAGCCCCAGCACATTAGCACAAAGGTTCCTGGAATTTATAAACTCAAATGCTATGGAACAACTAGTCACCACTCCTACAAGAGGGGAAAACATACTAGACCTGATCATTACCAACATGGGGACTCTATGCTCCATACCAGAAGTATATCCCTCATTGGTGAGATCAGACCATAAATTCATTTCACTGGATATCCACATCTCGACCCCATCCCCAGCCCAGAAAACCACAGTGAAAAACTTCTCAAAAGTGAACTTCACAGTTCTCAGAACCGAAGTTGAATCCTTCAAGGCCCCAGGGCCAGTGGAAACTATGGCCCAAACTGCAGAATTCTATATAAACGCATTCTATGGACATCTCCAGGAATGCATGGATCATGCTATCCCAAACAAAATCAAGACCCAATCATCCAAAGGCAGGCGTCCAGTCTGGTGGACCCCAGCCATAAATAAACTATACAACAGAAGGAGGAAGCTACTACATGATAGAGCAAAATCCCTAAAAGGGAAGGCATCTCTGATCAGTACTAGCAAAAAATTATGATCCCTCATAAAATCCTCCAAGGCCAGCTCCGAGAGAAAAATTGCACAGGACACTAAAGACAATCATAAGGCTTTTTTCAGTTATGTTAGGAACCTGGGATGCAACTCCCAGACTTGTTCTGAGTTGATTCTAAATGACAAAAAATATACTGAACCCACAGACATCGCCAATATCCTGGCAGACAGGTTCAGTGCAAACTTCTCCACCTCCTCTCCCCCAAAAGAGCAAGCATCTATCCCAGCAGAGTGCAGCCTCCCAAACATCTCTGATGCTCAGGTGAAGGCAGCCCTCTCCAAAGCAAAAAACACTGCTTCCATGGGACCAGATGGCGTCCCGGGTTGCGTCCTACATGAACTCCAAGAAGAACTAATCCCTCAAGTAAAACTACTGTACAATCTCTGCCTCACTACAGGATATGTGCCCAAAGAATGGCGTACAGCAACAGTGGTCCCACTCCACAAAGGTGGCGCCTCTATGGACCCTGGAAACTATCGCCCCATAAGCCTGACTAGCCTAGTCTGCAAGGCTATGGAGAGGATCATCATGGAACTCATAAACAAAGACATTGGGGACCTACAGACACTAGATCCTACCCAATTTGGCTTCATCAAGGGCAGACACTGCCTTTTGAACCTGGTCGACTTCTTCGAAACAGTCACCAAGGCCATAGATGAAGGGAAGGTAGTCCACACAGCCTATGTGGACCTCGCAAAGGCATTTGACACAATATCCCACTCGGGCATCATAGATAACCTATCCAGCCTAAATATAAGCCCCTATGTCACAAGATGGGTCACAAACTGGCTCAAAGACAGAACCCACAGAGTCAGAGTTGCTGGAGCCATGTCAGACTTGAAACCGGTCACAAGTGGCATCCCACAAGGTTCTTTCCTGGGACCTCTCTTGTTCGGTATTTACTTTTCTGAGGTACAGGCCAATGTGGGAGGACTATGTCTCACCAAGTTCGCAGATGACTGCAAACTGGGCGCCATAATCGACTCTCCAGCTGACACAAACATCCTTCAAAAAGGTCTCGCAGAGACGGATAACTGGTGCCAGAGCCATGGTCTAAAGCTAAATGCCAAAAAGTGTATAGTCATACCCTTTGGCAAAAACAATGTGCCCACAAATTACCACATAGGTGGTAACCCATTAAGTACAGAGAATTAGGGATCTGGGGACCCAAGTTGATAGCAATCTCTCCTTTGACAACCACATTGCCAAAGTGGTTAGAAAGACCTTCTACATAGCCCACCTCATCATGAAAGGATTCACATCTATATCAAGAGAGGTAATCGTGCCCCTTTATTCATCCCTCATCAGGCCCATCATAGAATACAATGCCCCCTTTGGGATGTATCTTACCCGACACCTGCAGCAATTAGAAAGACCCCAAAAGTACCTCACCAGGAGGATCAAGGGACTCAAACAGATGCCATATGCTGCTCAGTTAAAAAAACTCCAGCTCTACTCAGTTGCATACCGCCTACTTTGAGGCGATCTATGCCTGACATATAAAGCTATGTCCAACCCAGAATTAATGGACATGCTCCACCTCAGTAAATCTAAATCCCTTAGAGCCACGCGCTCGAGGGACTTGAACCTCAGCACAGAAATAAATAGAACACGCTGGAAGGACAGATTCATAACCCAGAGGCTCCCTTTGCTGTGGAATACAATTCCAATTCATGTTAGGCAGAGCACCTCACTGACTCTCTTCAAGAAGAATCTTGATGAGTGGATGGGGGATCATAGGTTTGTCCCGGGGATTACTTCTGTGTCACTATTAGACAGAGGCACAGTAAACTAAACTTTAAAAAGGGCACAGTATATTCAAATCAAGGGGTGGCATAAGCCAAACACAATTGGGTTAGGCTTATAAATGCCCCAGGGCAGATAGCCTAATATGAACCTATGAACCTATGAACCTATAACATAACAGTGAAGTAAGGGCAAATTCCCTTACCCATCTGTAATACAATCTCAGCAGTCATCAAAACCCCACAGAAAAAAGCATTCACTCTTACTTACATGTTAAAAAGCATTAATTTTAATAACCATACCTGTGTGTGTGTATGTATATATATATATATATATATATATATATATATATATATATATGTGTGTGTGTGTGTGTGTGTGTGTGTGTGTACTATATGTGTGTGTGTGTGTGTGTGTGTGTGTGTGTGTGTGTGTGTGTGTGTGTGTGTGTGTGTGTGTGTGTGTGTGTGTGTGTGTGTGTGTGTGTGTGTGTGTGTGTGTGTGTATGTATCTATCTATTTATAAATATATAAATATATATATATATATATATATATAAATATATATTTGTATGTATATATATATATATATATATATATATATATATATATATATATATATATATGGATATATATATATATATATATATATATATATATATATATATATATATATATATATATAAATATATATAAATATATATATATATATATATATATATATATATTGTATATGTGTGTACTGTGGTGGTGGTGCTGCGGTAGTGTTGTCACCTCACAGTAAGACGTTGTCCTGTTCGATTCTCAGCTAGAGCGTCTTCTGTGTGGAGACTTCATTGAAGGTTGTGTATCAGGGCTGGCAACTCGGCACGTAAAAATCTACTGCCAATCATTAGCCGACCGGAGTTCTGCTGTGGCGACCCCTAACCGGGAAAAGCCGAAAGACACAACAACATACTGTATATGTTTGTATGTGTGTGTGTGTGTGTGTGTGTGTGTGTGTGTGTGTGTGTGTGTGTGTGTGTGTGTGTGTGTGTGTGTAAAAATACGGAAAAACAGTTGTACAGGAACAATAACAGCATATGGCATGGTCAAATAAGCTGTTGTCATAAATACTAATGTAAGATCTATGTTTAAGATCACCTTGCATCCTTATTAAAAACAGAAAAACTGGAGTCAACCTGATATTGCTTGTTTAACTCACAGTTTATTAAGTAAAGAGAAAAGATGAGTGCTTTCACTCTTGTCAGAGCTTCATCAGACCTAAGTTATGCATGTAAGTAACAAGTAATATATACTTTTCAATTTGCCACAATAAAGCCATGTAAATTACAATGAAGGCAATAATGCAAGAGCACATAAACAGATCACATTCAGTAACACTGATCAGTACACTGGTGCATACGAAGTTTGCATTTTTATTGTGACTGGTGCTGTTTGCTCTAAGTGAGTGACACTGATTGAAACAGTGGTATATACATAGTTTTCATTTTTATTGTGATTGTTGCTGTTTACTTTAAGAAATGACATTGATTGAAACAGTGGTACATGCATAGTTTGCATTTTTATTGTGATTGGTGCTGTTTACTCTAAGTAAGTACAAAACCACTGTGCATCTACTAGTCAGTGTGATGTGAATATGACAAATAACAATGTAAACATCTAGTCCTGTATTTATATTACTGTAGGAAATAATCAAAGAGATGGCTGTGCAATTCACTTGTGTGTGAAATATTGTGATGCTGGAGGGAGGAATACTGAACTCAAAAAAGAACTATTATGCTGCAGGCATATATATATATATATATATATATATATATATATATATATATATATATATATATATATATATATATATGTGTGTGTGTGTGTGTAGTTTACATGATGTATGTGCCTCACTTCTGGAGATTTGCTCTTTTCTCCTGTGTCATCCTTTCCTTTACTCCCTCCATTTCACCTGCACTGCTAGAAAAAGGTAAGAAGACCTTAGTACAATGGCACACTGCAAATGTCAAGGAGGAAGAAAAATGCTTAAAGCAAAACTCTTGCTGTCTGTCCATAACCTCTACCTCCCACCTTCTAAACAGGTTGAGGTGATGCTGTTGCACATCACTATAGAAATGGCTGCTCTGCTCAACCAGTGTCATTAATCATTGTCCTTGCAAGCTTATCACAAGCATCAAGCATGTACAAAGAGCCACCATATTTGCAGGACAGTCCTAATAGTCATTTTGTGGAAGAACAAGAAAATATTGCACTTCCGTTGGCACCACACAGAACCCCTGCTGTTTTAAGAGCCTAATGCAGTCAGAGTAACTCAGACAGGTCTTGAAACATAATGGTAGCCCTGTACATGCAGTCACATGTTCAACATCATGTGATGTGGATCATAGTGCAGCAACAAGGCACTACAAAAAGTTATGTAACATATACTTGTGGATCTACTAGTTTCAGGTACAAGTATAAAATGCACACTAGTTTCACATATGCTATGCACAAGTATAAAGTGCACACTAGTTTCACAGATGCCATGCATGAGTATAAAGTGTACAGCCCCAGGTTCCACTTATTATAGCGCTGTCACAGGTTAATTTAGGTCTTTTAGTCTTGTAGTTCTGAAGCAGTGGTGGTACAGTGGTAGCATTGTTGCCTCACAGCAAGAGGTTCTCCTGTTCAATTCTCGGCTAGAGTGCCTTCTGTGTGGAGTCTGCATGCCCTCCCCGCGGTCGAGTGGCCTCCGAAAGACATGCGTGAATGGGCGTGCCTTCACTGAAGGTTGGGCATCGGGCTGGAAACTCGGCACCATAAAAATCGGCTGCCAATCATTAGCAGACCGAAGTTCTGCTGTGGCGACCCCTAACCGGGAAAAGCCGAAAAACAGTCTAGTAGTTCTGAAGTGTTTTGGGAGGATGTGCAAAAGGTTCATCAAAACAGTGTCCAGGAATACCTTGTATGCAAGGTGAAGATTGTCTCTCAGAAGTCTGTATAATACTGAATAAACAAACAGGGCTTTGAGGCAATCAGTGTAGGACACTGTGTTTACTCCATGTATTCTTTTTGTAAGGAACCTCTGTTGACATTCCAGATGCTGCATGTGTCTGATTAGGTACATACCAAAGCAGGCATTATACTCTATGATGGGTCTGATGAGGACTGAGTTTGGTGGTATGATGACCTCTCTGGACCTAAATGTCATACCCTTGTTTATAAGTTGAGCAACATAAAAAGATTGTCTTAGTAATTTGGACATATATTGGTCGAAGGTTATGCTACTATCTACATGAGTTCCTAGATCCCTGACTAATGAATCAACTTTTAAGGGTGTTTTATTGATGACATAGTTAGCTGGGGTGGCAGACTTCCCAAATTCCTAGATCCCTGACTAGTGAATCAACTTTTTAGTGTGTTTTAGTGTTTTATTGATGACATAGTTAGCTGGGGTGGCAGACTTCCCAAAAGGTATTATAATTAATTTCGTGGTATTGAGTTTTAAGCCATGGCTTTTGGCACCAAGCATTTGTCTGTGTTAGACCTTACTGAATGGTGTTCTTGTCTTGTGGGGATTCAGTGATTGCTCCCAGTTCACAATCATCTGTGAACTTGGTTAGCCAGAGGACTTTGACATTTGGCTTTGACATCTGAAAAGTAAATGCCAAAGAGAAGTGGGCTTAGCACAATGCCATGGGGACTCCACTGATGACAGGACTCTTTGTGGAGGTGACCTTACTAATTCTAACCTCCTGGGTCCTATCAGTGAGCCAGACAGTTATCCAGGCATGTTACAAATTAGCTTATAACTAGTTCTGCAAGTTTCCTGACATGCCAGAGTAGGGTATTGCATCAAACGCTTTTGCCAGATTTATGTAGGCAGTATGCACCAATTACCCCTCATCCAATGCCTTAGTGACCTTTTCAAAGATGTCCACCAAATTCAGTAAACATGATCTTCTTTTGACAAACTGGGATGGATCCAAGTGTCTGAAGGTCTCCTATGTCCTTGTTGATAATTTCCATGATAATTCTTTCCATGGCTTTGCAAATAAGACTTGATAGATTAATGTGCCTGTAGTTTCCAGGATCTGTTGAAGGTTCTCCCTTATGAAGGTAGATGACTGTCTCAGTCATCCATTCAAGTGGTACAAAGCCTGTTTTAAGACTATAGTTAAATAATGACTCCAGCGATCCTAAAAAGTCATATTTTAGACTATTCAGTAGGCATCCTGGGATGTTACGTGGGCCCACTGAGGCTGTTGTTCTTGGCTTTAGTGAGTCCAGCCAGTGCATGCTCACTAGTTATAGTAGGAGGGGTTATGTTTGTGGGTGAGAGGAGGGTAAAGCTGGAACTGAATCAGTCTACTAACATATTCGCCATATCTCCAGGCTCTGGGAATGTGGAACCATTAATCACCAGTTCAGCACATTTCTGTGTGCTGCCCTTGAGGTTTCTGACATAGCTGTAGATGGTCTTATGGTTATCATTCACCTGGGAGGCTGTCTTAACCTCAAGGTTAGCTTTGCTTGACCTAATTAACCCTCTTAGTTGCCGATTTTGTTTTTGATGAGGGAGTTTTTATCTTTATGGTAATTACACTTTCTGATTTTTGCCATATTTTTTTTTCTTTTTGTTGCATATCCTGTTTAATTTGGGATGCCACCATGTTTATTTCTGGGGCTAGTCCTGGACTTACTTCTGTTTGGTACAGCAACCTCTATGCAGCCATTGACATGATTGTACAGAGTTTCCAACAGAAATTTAGCAGAGGCTGCTGTGTTCCCGGGTTTGAAGAAGCACTGAATTTTGACAAACCATCACTTAATAAAAGGTAATTAACCTTGGAATACTTCCTAATTGTTATGGGTTTTAATGAGATTACAGAGTTGGTTTCAATTTCAAAGGAGGCAACTTTATGGTTCATCCTTACCAGGGAGGTCAAGACATTGGAAGGGTGCAGCATTCTCCCATATTTGTGTGCACAAGGGCCAGTATGTTGAGCCTGTAGTGGACATATTCACTGTTTGGTCAAGGTTTGTATTTATGAAGAAAAACTTACTATGGTGCACAAAACAACAGATTGTCCAATAAAACCAGTTTACTTTTTATTAAAATGTTATTGAAACCAGTCTTTACTGGTTTATTAAAATGTTCCCTAAACTCAAAGGTCAGCATTAAATTCATTTCCTGTACCTCTTCTTCTTCAGTCTGGTGCCCTGCTTTAGAAAAACTTCTTCATTCTCATTGAACTCCTAGCTCGCTATGCCCGAATAATAATTCTTGTTCCTTATCCATTTGGATCTCCTCACTGACGGTTCCCCTAAAGGGGCAGGCTCCATAGGAGCTCCTGTTTGAGGACTTAGTGACGTCACATCCACCACACACTCAACTGGATGATTAGCACTGCAACTATATCTATTGCCATGGAAAAGGGGTGTGTCCGGATAAACCTTCTCCTTAGCATAATGATCACAGTCTCTTTTTAACTTAGAGATTTTATGCTGCATAATGAAATCACAAGTTTTGTCAAACTGGAAAAAATACTGTGATACTTAGAGGTATAATGCTCAAACATCAAATCACCTCAAATAGATCGATTCAAGAAATCAGTCAATCAACCAGGCAGTGCAGGATCTGACAACAGTCCTTTGGGCAGCCAGGATTATCATAAGGCTGTAGGTTATCTCATACTATTTCTTTAACAAATGAGTCAACAATTAACTCATTCACAGACCAATTTTGGTATGTATCATTCACGACGAAGTGATATTTCCCATATCAGAGAAACTTTGGGTTTTCATCTTACACAACCTACACCAAGCAATTCCAATGGGAGAGATTGAGTGTAATATAAAGTTAATTCTGTATCCAATAATGAGAGCTTTAAAAATTGGATGGAGAACCAGTCTGAATTTCAAACAGATAGATCCACTGATCATTTTGGGACTGTCAAGCTTCAATTATCTAAATTTGAAAAGAAACTGTTAAAATTTAAGAAAGTACAATTAGAAACCAGTTATTTGGTTAGATGTATTGAATTAAATCAAGTTCTGAAAGAGCTCAGACTACAGAAGTACCCTAATGGGGTCATTAAGGGTTCTGAATTTCATCGGGAACTTATTGGTCTATTTGATAAGGCTGGGTGTGGCATTATGCATTTGACTGTAAAGTATAATGGATTACAGATGGACACCTTGTCAGATGAAACTGATTCCTTAAATTGATGTGCTGTGGATGTGATGTCACTAAGTTCTCAAATAGGAGCAGGGCACCAGACCAAAGAAGAAGAGGTACAAGAAATGAATTTAATGCCAGCCTTTAGTTTGTGGAATGTTTTAGCAACCAGTAAAGATTGTTTTCAATAACATTTTAATAAAAAGTGACCTGGTTTTATTGGACAAGTTGGAGTTTGTACGTTACTTGCGTGGTTACTCATTTGTTTTTTATTTATGAAGTCCAGGACTCTCTGTGCCTCTAGATCTGAGGCCATGTAAAATTCCCAGTTTATACAGTGGTAATTAAAGTCTCCCATGAGTAGGGTGTTAGGTTAGATGGTAAGTGTTTCCAGTAGGTCCAATTATGCATTGTGATCTTCTTGGGACATGAAGGTTGACTTATAGCTGGCTAAGATATGGTATGGGATTTTGTCCCTGGTGATTTTCAAGTGCAGGAGCTCCATCATGTTATCCTGTTTGAGCACCCTAGAGGTATGTTTGCTACTGATGTATATTGGCACACCTCCACCTTGAGCCCTTATCTGTGCAGCTGCTGGTATAAAAGTGTGGAAGGCACTGAAAGTTTGCACACCTGGGATACTCTGTGCCACTTTAAACCATGTCTTGGTAACTGCACAGATGTCTATATTCTCAAGTGTACGGAGGACCTGGAGGGAGTGTAGTTTCTTATTCAGACTCCTGGCTTAGAGCAGTAATACTTTGAGGTTCAGTTCAGTTGATTTTGCTATGTTAGTAAGCTTGTCAATTTGGAATTGCATAAAAAAGGCACTATGGGGGTGGATAAAGTTTTAGCTAGTATTTGAAAGCCTGGAGGGAAAGGTGCAGACCATCCTTGGCAAAGCAACATAGTCTGTCAACTATGTCCTCACAAGCTGACAAATATTGGATCCCTTTAGAATGACACCAGAAAGACAGAAATTGTTGAAATCAATAATTTTTTGCTCATATTGTGTGCATCATCCTTGGTGATGGTAATATGATGCACAGTGCTCGGCTCACACCAGCCAGACATGATGCACATAGTCTGAAAGCTCTTTAATGTCTCTCTTCATATAGTCTAGAATGGTATATCTCAGGTCATTTACACCTACATGGACTATGATAGAATCATACTGGTACCTGTAGCATAATGACTTGAGTACATGCATGATTTGGCAGAGCCTGGCAACAGATAAGCAATTAACAGTTACCTTCTCCTCGTTCAGCCTGGTTAGAGAGGCATCAGTATATCTTACAGTTGAGTCTCCTATCACAAAAGTCCTGGGAAGTGTGTTTGCTTGCCTTATGGCTCTACTTAGAGTGACCCTATGTGTGGTGTTAGGTGGTGTTTTTCTCCTAGTGCCTTTGGGCTTGCTGAGGTGTAGGTTTGACAATGGGAGGTCTAGGCTATCTTTGTTGTTTAGGAAGATTGCTTTTAAGTGCATTAGCATAAGTTAGTCTACATGTGTATGTGTGTTGTGCTATGTGAGGTGGGTGCTGTGTGCGTGGTTTTGACAACCTGATGTGTGCTTGTATGTGAGTTTAGCCTTCAGTGTCATTGTGTAAGTACACCTCTCATAAACTGTGTCTTCTTTAAGGATTAAGTGGTTGTCAGTAAACATGAGACAATTGCTACATTGTCTCAAGATGCCCATATCCACCAAACTGTCTACAGGGAAGTTAGGAAGTTGCATATTCATACTGTCCAATCCTTTGATAAGTGTGCTACAAGAGGGCAGTGTATTGAAGTTAGAAAGCTATTAAGGGTGCATTGTTGGTGCAGACTAAGAAGGGTGCTTCACTGGGGCAGATTATGCTAAGCAATACTAAATTCTACCAACTGCAATGTTTACACAATACTGAATTCTACTAAATCTGTAGGTATTGCCACTCGATGCTCAACTAGCTGCTCTAAGCTTGTCAATGCACAACGTATTTTCTCTATATTGCTGCTTTACAGGGTACAGTTTTATGGATCTCTCTACAATGAAAATTTGCTTTCTGGGTTTCTGCTACCGTAAAGGGCACTGCTAACCCAAGTAAATAAGCAAAATTTATAACAGCACAGAAGAAACAAAAAACTAACTAATGAGTCCTCCAGCCAATAAAATGACTGCACTACCAGTCCTTTTGTATATTCCCCAACTCAGACAGACCAGGTTAACACCTCCTACCACAAGATAAATAAACCAAATCCTCCTAATGTAAAAACACAGTAGAAGAGACCCATAAGTGTAATGCTACCACAAACTAATTAAACAGCTAACTGGAAATCCCTTTCTGAAGGCAATTTCAAGACATTCTAACAGCAGTAACAGTGAGAGAAAGAGCAATTCTTTTATAAAAAAAATGGTGAAATGCACGCATAAAATAAGGAAACAGAGCAATCACTTATGCAAGTGTGATTTAGCAATCAAAGGTGCCTGGATGGAACTAGATACACATTGAACACTTCTGGAATGCAGGCTAGGACTCCAAGCTTTGCCAAAATCTAGGAAAATGAGCAGGAGACAATATATAGTAAGGAGTGTTACTCCAGAGCAATACTGGTTTGGGTGGGTACACAGTATCATAGATCTATGGAAAACAGTGGGTGGGAAGAGTACATAAATAGCTAATACAACAGACAATAACAATGAAAGAGGGAAGGAAAGACTCGGGAAATCAGAATACCATAAGGGGTACAGTCTAGAGACACAGCCTTATAACACCACCACAGCAAAAGGGTGAAAGGCTTGGGAAAATTTTTCAAGGAAGTTGCAAGCTAGCTGGAGAGGCATCCAATAAAATAAAGGCAATATTGGAGCTCTTTCAGAAGCTTTAGTTTAATGTGTTAGTGGGGAATGGGATAGAAACAGAATGCAACTTTAAGCAGGTAAATGATAATCAGAATATAAAAGCACTAAAGTACAAACTGGAGCAGAGAAACTTCTTTCACTATCGAACTTCTACTACAGTATAAGGCACCAGACTACACAGAAATTTATCAGTAACACTGTTTATAAAAAAATGCAGTAATAATAAACCATATTCAAAAGTTTCCTCCAGGTGCAAGGAAGGCAGTAAGGATAGTCCAAGGGAGGGTTTGAAGCCACTCATCCAATTATCTAAGTTTACCTTGAAGGTAGCAAGGGTGCTACTCTGCTTGACATGTAGTGGAAGTTTATTCCAGAGGTGAAGAATACATTTGGGATATGAATCCAACATGCCAGCATGTTATCGGTCTGTTGCTGAAGGTTTACTTCATTTAACCAGGTATTCAAGGAAGCATTTGTTATGTTAAAGAACAGGAGGTCAAAAAGGGTCAGATCTTTCAGGGCTCAAAAGACTAGACATATATCACCACAGGGAAGTCTATAAGTGGCTGAGTTCAAAGAGGAGGCTGCTAATCTGTTTTGAGAAGTAAAACATGCATCTTTTCCTTCTAGTTAGGAATATCTTGAGGTCATTCAAACTGAGTGATATGTTTAGAAAAATACATACTGAAAGGGGCACTATATTCAATAATGGGTTTGATGAGTTATGAGTAAGGAGGAATTAAGACTTCTTTAGATCTAGAGGAGATGCCTTTGGAAATTAAATGAGACAGACAGAAAGCTTTCTGAACTACTGTAGATATGATGGATAAAAGTAAAAAAATTATCAACTAGAATGCTTAGATCCTTTATGACAGTGGCTGATCGAATGAGTGTGTCATCTATATTTTACAGGAAAATGTTTTGCTTATCAAAATGTACTATGCTACATTTTTCAGACCATTGTCTTTCATCATTTGTGAACACGGTCTAACCCATGTTTGAGCAACTGTGACTCAGTGAAAAATTGAACACCCAAGTTACAGTTGTCTGCAGACTTACATGAGCATAAGCTAGGAATCTTGATGTGAAAATTTGAGAAATAGACACCAAGTAGGAGAGGGCTCAACACTGAGGTCTGTGGGACACCACTGGCAACTTTTCTGCTTTCAGAAGTGGCATCAGTCTCTCTATGAACATGCCCTCTGTCAGATAACCAGTAAGCTAGCCAAGACACAACATAAGGATTTATATTCAGATTTATAAGTCTGCCAATAATGCCCGTATGGGGAATAGTGTGGAAGGCATTCACAAGGTCTAGATATGCTGTAGATACTGCATAACTGCTATCCATTCATTTTTGATGTCTTCAAAGAAATTAATGAGGGTAAAGAGACAGGAGCTTCTTCTGACAAAGATGAACTGATGAGAGTGAAGGAATAGGAGATTTTCAATATCCAGATAAATATACTCTATAGCTTTACATATGAGGCTAGTCAGACTAACAGGTCTATAGCCGCCAGAGTCCATGGTTGGGCAACCTTTGTTTAATAGCATTACAATGGCTGTATTCCAGGCTTCAGGAATGTAATCAGTGCAGAGGCTTAGATTAAGGATTTTATATAGCAGTCTAAATAAACCATATTTGGCACTGATAATCAGGCAAACTGGTATATTATCAGGACCCATAGATGAGGTGTTCTTAGTTTTTGAGAAGGCTGAGAAAACATGTTACATACTAATTAAAGGGGGTGGCTGGTATTGTCAGTTCTATGGAATAGCTATAACTGTGGCTGAAGTAAAAATTGTACTGAATTTAACAGCTAGGGTATTCACTATGTCTTTTGGGTCAGAGTGTGAAGTATTATTGCAAACTAGCTCCAAATGTTTACTTTTTAACTTTCTGATATAGTTAAAGAAAGATTTCTAGCTATATTTTGGTTTTGCTGGCTACATTAAGTTCTCATTCAGCTTTGAACTCCTAATGGTTTCCTTAAGCTCTTTAATAGTTTCCTTAAATGTGAATACAAACTGTTACTCAACCAAAAAACCAAGAAGAACAAACTGGAACAGAAATAATTAGAAAGCCACTAGTCCACTCAGCGATTTGAATCTGAACGTACTTTTTATTGTCTCAAAGCTCCTGCTATAGCTTCCTCAGAGTACTAAAACAAATCTGTGACAGTTTCTTTTTGAACAAAGAAAGCGCGCCAAATAAATTAGCAATGCCCCATTGTTAAAGGTACAGTGAGTGTAACCATGCAAGTTAGAAAATAAACATTTGATCATGTTGATAAAAATAAAAATAAGAATAAAAACAAGTCTGTTAAAAATAACACAAAACATTTAGTACAAACAGTAACTAACAGCACACCTGTCCGAACTGTTGTTTCCAAAAGTTCTAAGTAAAAAACGGCATAAATTGCTGAGCCGATATATAACCAAACAATCAAATAGAGTGACAGCAGACCAAGAAAACTTGATATGTACATGTCCCTATTACAATTGCCTACATCAAATAATTCCCTGATCGGGTACAGTAACTCACAAATATATCAGTTATAACTTGTTGACCCGCAAAACATCATGTCCCGATGCCAGCACAATCGTGTTACAAAATATTAAAAACCTTTTAGGTTATGCAAAAAAAGGAAGACATCCTGTCTCTAAGTGCATATTGTACATTTTGTCAAGCTGTCCTACCTGGCAATTTCCAAACAAAAAGTTGTTGCCGTAAAGATGTAATGCCGTGGGTTTTACAAGAGAACAAACTTCAGTCCAACCCATTCCAACAGTACGGCCAACCTTCAAGTGCTGTCAAAAAAAACACATCCCACCCCAAAAACATACACTTCTAAATGAACGATGGAGGAAACAAACCCAAGGCACACGCGGCCGTCCCCCAACGAAAACATCAGCCCATCAAGTATTGCAAAATCATACCAAACTCACTAGCTGTGAAATGAGTGCACGACGTATGTTCGTGTACTATCTGCCACTCTGCCATATTGCAGATAGCTCCGAGCAGAGAAATCCACGGAAGTCACAAGCAGAGGAGACCAGGAAGACCCCCAATGATCACCAAGCCAGATCCAGTCACCAAAAGTCACAAACGCCCCCTCACGTGGGGAGCCAAGGCAAAACAAATAGGGGCCGAGCCACCAGTCCTACCATATTCAATGAGAACTGAGAGGTAGATGAAAGAGAATAAAATTAAAAATAAAATTAAGTAAATAAATAAATAAATAAGAAACTTCAAGCCAAAGCCGTTACACCACCAAAACAGTGGGACCTCCACCCATTGTAGCAGCCAAGCAGCAAGGCACAGAAGATGTACAAAGGTGTGCAAAAAGTCATACAAGAAATTCCCTGTCAGATCCCAACCATGACAACAAGGCAACAATAAGCTAATCGGAACCATGAAGCATGGGTGGTAACCATGAATAAAAGTGTAAGTCATGCCTGTATGAAATCCCATATTTAAAAAATCAAAATTTCTCCTTTTTACTTATGCAAACCAGAAGTAATGATCTGAGAATGTAATATTAGCTCAAGTAACTCCTTAATTTTAATAAACAAGAAATATTACAGTTGTCATTGAGACCTGGTGGTTGGAATGCATCGAGTTTTAGTTGCCACTCGAGCTCTTTTGTTTCCAAGATGATGGAGGAGGGGCCACCTCTAATATTATGAGGGACATGATCAATGGCAGAGAAGAGGAAATTGTGGTCTTTGTTTAAGATGATATGTTTTGAGAGTGCATTATCATCCTTGCTTTTTTTAATTGCATAGGTGTGCTGGTATATTCTCTCCTTAAATTTTTGCTCAGTTTTTCCAATATAGTATGCAGGACAGCAAACGCATTGAGCTAAGTAAACAAGGGATTTAGTATTACAATTAACTTTATAATGGCAAGTAACTTTTTTGCCATTTACAGTTTGTGTGCACCCTGTTCTGATATATTTGCAAAAGTTACAGTTGCCACATGGAAAACTTCCTTTCTGCCGTGAATGGAAGTCAAGATGTGTTTTTGTTTCTAAGAAGTTCTTTAAATTTTTGCCCCTCCTGTAAACTATCAATGGTTTTTCCCCCAGTTTTTCCCCTAGGCCACTATGACTAGAAATGTGATACCAGTTTTTGAATAAGATGGAATTAATCATCCTGGAGTCCATGTTATACACTGTAATAAAACTGAGAGAGAAATTAGTCTCTTTATTACTGGAAGGTGCCTCACAGGGAACAGGGGGACTTGATGTTAGCATGGGGTCGTCAGCTATGGAAACATCCCCTGAATGTCCAAAAATGTTGCTAAGTAGTGGTCTATAAAAGCCCTCCAGTCTTTTAGTCGTGACTTCTGTGATCAAGTCCTCCAGGAGATCAACTGGATAGTCACGATTTGAGAACATGTCGAAGAGAAGTGTGCATTCCTTTTTAAAAAGGTCCAAGGTACTACACATTCTGGCTGCTCGGATCAATTGACCCTTGACTATAGATCTTTTTTGTCTGAAAGGATGTTGACTTGAAAAATGGAGAAGTGAATTACAGTAAGTGGGCTTCCTGTGTATAGATGAAGTTAATGTATTATTCATATCAGCTTTTTCAAGGTAGACATCCAAATAGTCAATAGAGTCAGTAGAAAAGTGAAAAGTAAACTTGAAAAAAGATGTAGTACCATTCATGAATTCAATGATGTCAGTAGCATCCTGTTCAGAACCTTGGAAAAGGATGAAAATATCATCCAAATATCTCGTGTAGTAAATGACATGTTTCATTACTTGGGGGTTAGAGAGGAGAAATTTTTTCTCCCAATAGGCCACTACCATGTTTGCAACTGATGTCCCACAGGGTGAGCCCATAGCTATACCCTGAGTCTGTAAAAAATATTGGTTTTCAAATATAAAAAAGTTAGATGTAAGAATAATATCAATAAGTTCAGTGACTGTGTCTATTTCCATTTGGGGGGCTCCCAGTTCATACAGCAGGAGACCCACCCACTCTGATGCTTCCTGGTGAGGAATAAAGTCCACAATATCAACTGTCAGAAAGTTGAAATTGTGGTCTAGTTTTAGCTGGTTGATGTTGGCCAGAAAGGACCAGGAATCCTTACAGACACAAGGTATCATTTTAAGGTATTTACTAAGTATGTTATCAACCAGTAAGGGTGGGTCATAGAAGACCTCCCATCAATTAGTGTGGTGGATCATGTTTTATGAATTTTCGGAATACCGAAAATTACTGGTGTCTTAGGTAGAGTGATGTCTATAAAATGATAGATCTCATTGCTAACTTTTCCTGCAAGGAATAAGTCCCTAAAATAACCTCTATTCCTAGAAAATGTGATGTTCATTTCATTGAGTGAAGAGGGACTATAAGCTGGGCTGTTGAGAATTTTTCGCATACGTTCTGAATAGTCATCTTTGTTAAAAATGACTAACCCCCCTCCCTTGTCAGGTTTAAGGACTCGAATGGGTATGTTGCCAAGTTCCCTAAGTAGGTTGTGCTGCTCTTTAGTGATGTTGAAATTATGCTTCCTGGCCAGACATTTAGCTTGGGTGTCAAGGTGTCTGAGGTCAACCTCACAAGCTTTTTCAAATAGAGCTAACGTGGGGTGTAAGGGTGGATTATACACACTTGAAAGTCTCAAATTATTTAATTCACGCTGCATAGGAGAAGAAAATAATAAACCCAAGTTAAGTTTTCTTGTAAAATATTTAACATCAATTATAGTTTCTGTGAGGTTGAAATGACAAGTAGGGACGAATGAGTTACCTAAGGCAAGGAGGTCTATCAATTCTTGCTCTATTTTAAAATCAGTAAAATTATAAATCTTAAAGTCTCCTTTACTGTTTTTCAAAATGGAAGGTATAGTTGGGAGTGTGTTGACACCCCTATTGTCCATTGAAGTGTGTCTCAGTTGTTCCAATTCCTTCTCTGTTGTTGATATCTGGTGTTGTATCTTCTCCCTAAAAAACCAGTATGGTCTGGATTCTGGTTCTGGTTTTGAAAAGGGGAGTTAAGCCCAGGTTGTGCCGAGTTGTTGTTCCTGGTTTTATTCCCATTAAATTGGTTAGTCCGCGTGTGCCTTGGGTTTGTTTCCTCCATCGTTCATTTAGAAGTGTATGTTTTTTTTTTTTTTTTTTTTTTTTTTTTGGGGTGGGATGTGTTTTTTTTGACAGCACTTGAAGGTTGGCCGTACTGTTGGAATGGGTTGGACTGAAGTTTGTTCTCTTGTAAAACCCACGGCATTACATCTTTACGGCAACAACTTTTTGTTTGGAAATTGCCAGGTAGGACAGCTTGACAAAATGTACAATATGCACTTAGAGACAGGATGTCTTCCTTTTTTTGCATAACCTAAAAGGTTTTTAATATTTTGTAACACGATTGTGCTGGCATCGGGACATGATGTTTTGCGGGTCAACAAGTTATAACTGATATATTTGTGAGTTACTGTACCCGATCAGGGAATTATTTGATGTAGGCAATTGTAATAGGGACATGTACATATCAAGTTTTCTTGGTCTGCTGTCACTCTATTTGATTGTTTGGTTATATATCGGCTCAGCAATTTATGCCGTTTTTTACTTAGAACTTTTGGAAACAACAGTTCGGACAGGTGCCGTTTGCTGTTAGTTACTGTTTGTACTAAATGTTTTACGACGGTAATGTGTTATTTTTTAACAGACTTGTTTTTATTCTTATTTTTATTTTTATCAACATGATCAAATGTTTATTTTCTAACTTGCATGGTTACACTCACTGTACCTTTAACAATGGGGCATTGCCTAATTTATTTGGCGCGCTTTCTTTGTTCAAAAAGAAACTGTCACAGATTTGTTTTAGTACTCTGAGGAAGCTATAGCAGGAGCTGTAGCGAAAACGTTGCTTGTTTTTGAGACAATAAAAAGTACGTTCAGATTCAAATCGCTGAGTGGACTAGTGGCTTTCTAATTATTTCTGTTCCAGTTTGTTCTTCTTAGTTTCCTTAAATGTGCTATTAAGGTAGGTGGAATGAAACCTTTTATAAGCTTTAAGTAATTTATTATCTTGTTATATAATTTATTTTAAAATACTCTGCCATAAGGAGTTGTTTTTAAATTCCTCATTATATTGGGTGCAGATAGGGAATATCATATTAGTACAAATATTTCACTGGGAGTAAACTTCAGAGGCATAGACAGTTGCATTCACTGGAGGAGGATTATTTTTAGGTCATCAAGTAACTGAAAAGGGCTTGTTTTTGAGAAGTTGCTACATCCAAAGGTAGCTTTAAAAAAAAGGTTACTGATTTCTGGTTTAACTTAAAAAGAAAAACTACAATACATATGGAGGTGTGCAAGAACTGGTCATATGTGTGAGGATAAGATCAAGGGAATTGGGCCCATTGTAGGATAGCTAATTATTTGTACAAGGGAGTTAATCTTTATAATGTCAAGGAAGTGTTGGGCATGCCACCTATTTCCAGTGTAGGTCAGCCAGTGTATTGATGGATAGTTGAAATCCTCCAGTAGAAAGGTGTTGGGTTTAATGGGGATTTCAGATAAATTGATTATGCTCAGAATGAGACATGGAGGATGCTTTATAACTAGCTATGGAGTGGTAATTAATTTTGTAGAGAGTGGATTTGGTGTACAGCAGAATCTGTCATGAGTGATGATAACCTTGACAAACATCAATAATCAGAATTGCTAATGAGTCTTAAGACATGATAAGCACCTAACCAAGAATGGAGGGAATTTATTCATTGCTCTGAACCACACCTCTGTAAATATACTTATATAAATGTGTGCAAGCTGTAGGAGTGCCTCTAGTTCAGGCAATTTTTTAGTAAAGAATCCTGGCATTGACTACAGACACTTTAATGTGTTCTATACTTAGAACTTATTAGGTTTAGATTGCAGAAAACAGACTCTGCCTAAAAAGACAATGTAAAGGCAGCAAAGGCTTTAGCCAGAATGTGAAAGCATTGGTAAGAGAGACTAAGACTCTGTCTGGTAAAGCAAGAAGGCTTGCCATCCATCTCATCCTGATCTGACACTTGCTGGATCCTTCAAAAATGATATAAACTACATAGCAAATTGTTAAAGTGAATTATCTTGTCTTTGAGTCTCTACATCATTCTGGGTGATGTCAAAATACCACTGAAGACCAGTGTCTTTCCTGCCTCATAGCAAATTTAGTCATATCCTTCTGCGTGCCCCTCTAAGTAGAATGTCTAAGTTATTCAGTCCTGTATGGACCACCTTCTGACCACAATTGCATTTGTCAGACTGGAGAGACCTAAGATCCCTTGTTATGTCCCAAATCATGGCTTCAAAAAGACATCTATCATCCTTTTCCTATCCAACCTGGTGAGGGTGTATCCATGTGCCTGGTAATAGAGTCACCTATTACTAAAACATTACTCTGGGGTGATTCGTTGTCAGTGGACCCTAAGGGCTTGGAGTCGGTACTTTTGCATCTTTAAGTCACATGTTCACTGGGTGTGGGCCTGCATAGTAAAAGTGGGAGTGTCATTGTATGAATTAAGAACTGTTTTCAAAGTCCTTACCTATTTTGGAGTCATCAGTATCATGGAGCCATTTTCACTTTTCTATCAAAGAAGAATTGTCAAAAAAAGAACTATCCACAGGACAGAGCACTGTGAGATACCACTGGTAAATTCCATTGACACATGACTTGTACATTATTGTTTAATTAGTGTTTTACCCAATTAAATCTATATTTCTTAATATTAACCCATTTTAACTGTTTTTAATGACCCTATGCAGAATAGGTTTAAATGTCTTTTCACCATCAAGTTTTGCATCACGTACTGCTTCTCTGTCTTTTCAGAATGCCACAAGATTTAAGTGAGATCTCCTTTTAACAAACTCATACCACTCCAGGTTTGAAATAAATAGGTGCCATGTGTTGTTCTGAATAAGCTGTATTATGACTGTCCCCATGATTTTCTACAGAGTAGTGATCAGGCCGAAGGGTTTACAATCATATGAGTCTGATGAGCCCCCCCCCCCTTGTAATATGGTATTATTACTGCCCATCACAATATGTCCACATGCTAAGATTGTGTTTAACATATCTGATAGAGGTTAATGGGTTCACCTTGATTCGGTATTTGAAATAACAATGTATATTGTCCAGTTCCATGAAACATGATAGTTCTTAATTTTTTTTACTTGTTGGAAAATTTATTACACCTGAAGTTACATAAGAGATGTCTGTCACTGTGTCAATAGCACTTTGACATATGTGTTTGTTTATTATAAAGTCTGTACAGAAGCTTTCTGCAAATATGTTTGCTGTGTCCTGTGGCTGGATGATCACTTCACTGATTATTGATAACAAGATACATTCACAATTTCCCCTTTCACTTTTGTAATGTTATAAAATAATACTTTATTATTGACTTTATTGAATATGGCATTATTGAAAGCCAAGTAGCGCCACTTTTTCTTTTATATATATTGTTAAAGTCTGTGAGTCCAACAAAGTTTATTTTTTATTTACCTGTGTATTTGTGTCTTAGTGATATGCATTCATTAATACCAATGTTAATGTCACAAAACTCATTCACATTATCTTCAGAAGGGTTATGTGGTTCACTGAGGAAAGTATCTCAGTCTGATTTCATAAGTGTGTCATTACCTCATCAAGGACAGTTTCTCTTGGTAAAGTCTTGTAAGGATGATTTATTTATGAATGAGTCATATTTTATTTTTAGGTTAGAGAAGATGATATCAGGAATGAATTATACAGGTATAACCATGGGTGGAGCAGAGAAACATTCTAGGTATGTCTACTGACAACTTTCTCATCTTTTCTGTGCTTAAATATTAAATGCGTGTGTTCATTTTGAAATGATACATGGTTTTGAATTTTTCTTTCCAAAATGTTTTTATTCATTTTATAACACTATAACTTAACAGTATAGTAACAAAAAAAAACAAATAAAGTATATACAATGTTCATAATAACTAAAACAGCAATATACATAGGAGAACACTTAATATTTCTCTAATAGATTAGACAATTTTGTCCAAGCAATTAAATGATGAGTTGTATTTTTACTCCTTGCTTTTATAGTAGCAATCTCATTCTTACAAATGTATTTCACAAGATGAATAAACTCAACTTTAAAGACAGCAGTAGATTGGGATTTCCAATTTTTAGTAACAATTTTCCTTGCCATAGAGAGGATAGACCATAGTAAAAATGTTTGGTTTTTAGGAATGACTTCAGGAACAGGAAAACTGAAAAGGATAAGGGAGTCAGAAATGCTTTTGACTTTTGTAACCCCTATCTGATATAGCATATTTTAAAAATAAGCAGTGGTCTAGTCTACCTGATTGTGGGACAGCTTGCCAGCAGGTAGGTACATCAAGTATCCTGGTTGTTGAATATCAAGACTACAAAATCATGAGTGAAGGGAACAGCTGTTTATGTTATTGGGACCGTTTCCCTTCCTCTGGGGTTATGTGACCTGAAAGTTAGTATATATATAAACAACAGGAGGTGGGGCACAGGGAAGTTTGCTGACTGAAAAAATGCATTTCTTTTCACATTTCTATGCCTGTCATCAAAAGCATGGTAGTCATTATGTAAGTTATCTGATTGGCTGTCATTAACTTTGACAGCTATGTGCATATTTAACACCTGAAACTCAATGAATGTGTTGATTTATGGATGAAATTCAAAACATGTTTTAAAATATCAGTTATCTCTGTGCCCCTAACTTGCATGCAATCTTCTTTAAATATTCATTTTTTTAATCTTTTCTCCCTGTATCTGCTGACTGACAGTGTGGTTGTTCCTAGGCCAGCTCATTAGTTCTATTATAGCCAACAACCAGTTACAGGTGTTTTTGTTGACCCTAACATTTCCATCCTCGTGATAGTTTGATGCCAGAATTCTACAATGCTAGATGCATGGACCCATGGATGATTCTTTGCATGTACCAGTTGCCAGTTAAAGAATGTCACCACATGCCCAAGTTCTTATGCTGCCCTTGCTGTGACATCCATATCCCCACTACATGGGTGAGCTTTGTAGGCCAGTCACCCTCACCCTCCCCTACTGGATAGCTCAGAGCCTGGATCACTAAATGATCCTGGATTATCTGAGTCAGAGGTGGAGTTTCACCCTTTGTGCCATTGCAGTGTCCATTATAGCTTCTCTTCTTCATTACGGGAAGATGTATTTTTGGTTATTTTAAACAAATAAAATTCAGCATCATTTTACACGTTTATGTAATGAATAAAACAAGTTTACTCACTGCAGGGTTTCATGTTACCATGTCTGGGGACTTGGATTTCGTAAAAAAATCAAAGTTATATACTACATTCAATTTGTCATAATTGAAGACAATGGATGCATGCATATGGGGTATCACAGACAGCCTTTTTTATTAGTACATAAAGTCAGTACCATCCTGGACAAGTTCCTGCAGAGTGGGCAGCTTAAATACAACAAACACAGAGATCCTCTTGAAAAAAAATAAAAATTTAATGCAAACAGTAAAATCAGGATTATTATAAAGAGCACAACTATTGAAGGGCCAGTGGATAAAAGATGCTTAATTCAGCCCTTGCACAATTCTTGAACTATACTTCCTGGATTTTACTTCCTGTTTCCCATTAAGTAATGGCTGCCTCACACTCTGTGCCAGTCAGAAGTGCCAGTGTAAATTTTCCTGCAAACAGAAACAGCAAAAGGGTGTTTGGTCATTTAATCTAATTTTAAGGAAATTTTAGTTTCTAGTTAAGGCTGCCATGCAACCTTACAGCATTTTTGTTGATTTCTACATAATGCTTTCTTGTCACATCTGAGGAAGGCATCAAGCTGGTTATGAGGCATTAAAGTCAGTACTTTGCAACATAATGACTAGCACAGGCCTTAACCTGGGGAAATGCCTTATGAAAGCATCCCCAAGAAGAAAACAGCAGGCAGACTAAAAATTAAGTCCCTTCTGCCAATCCATCATCATGATATTTAAAGCGTGGCTTATTTATCAACTGAGTGAAGTAGTATCAGCTGGAAGAATACAAATTAATATTAAGACACTGAATTCTCAAAGTCAAACAATTACAGAAAAATTACACAAAAAGGAACACACTCATTTGTTTGTTTAGTTGACTGTCTTTTTTAACTAGGAAAAATGTTTTCTAAATGTAACTCTTTCTTCAGCGGTAAACTGGGAAACTTTTTTTCAGAAGCAAAGATTGTGGGATATGCACTGCATGTCTCAGGTGCAGCCTTTTTAAAACAAATTACTTTATAGTTTCCAGTACACTGCCATTCCATGCAGCTGCTAAGATTTGACTGGTTAAAAGTTTTGATTGTTGCCAAAGAAACACTTTTACATCCACTATACAGCAGCCACTGCTGACCAAAACTCTTTAAACGCAAGACCAAAACCCTTACTAGAAAATAATCTGAAGGCAGTTGTTAAGTATTGATAGTGAGATTAATGAATAAAAAGTAGGTCAATTCTCTGTCTTTCTCTCAGATGTTGTGCTACTTCAAGAAAAAGCATCTTATTTTTTAAGGATTATCCCTGCTTCTAATGAACAGCTCACCGCTTTGTTTCAGAACAATGACTGAAATGTAGGAATGAAAAGGCATTTTTAGCTTTAATTAATGAGGTCAAAGGTAGGTGAGTGCTGTGCCACAGACAGAATGGAATATCCACTGATAAAATGGGAAATACACTCAGAACTGAGAAAAGGTAATATCAATTGATTGTGTAACAAGAATAAACTGAGAAAAAAAAACATTCAAATATACACAAGAATCGTCACTTGTGCCACGCAAGGGAAATAACTTGGAAGTTTTTACAAATCCACTGCTATTGCTTTTTACTGTAATTTGTTGTTGTAAATTGAGATAATGTGGTAACTTTCTACACTCTACACCTGCTACCACATTCCTCTCAAAACATAGTTCCTATGTCAGAAAAGCATAGAATGCCTCTATATTAAATTAAGAAACAAAAGCAAAAGCAAAACCAGTTGCTGAACTGGTAATTTAGGATTTTGTTTATTTAAAATATATCATGAGGTGTAGTTATTATTACATATTCTGGCACAGAATAATATTTCCTGCAACATTACACTCTGCCTTTGTTTAGAAAGTTGAACAGCAATGCCAGAAGTCATGTATCATTTTGAAAAAAGTTTATGAAATACAATGCAAAAATCACACATCAGCAAAAACAAGTAACTGTCAAACTTTGCTTCTGAGTAAGATTTACCTTTGGTTATTGTTCCGCAAGCTGAGTATGCTTATTTATTTATTTGTTACCCCTTGTTAATAATTTCATGGATGGGTCATGGGCCTAACGGATAGCTGGTAATGGTTTCTACATATACAGTATGTATACGATCATTGTAAGCCACTGTTTCAGCCAGAAAGCAAACATGTCATGTTCCCTCACTAATTTTGGATTATTCATACTTCCCTTAACTCCTAGAAAGCACTAGATAGAGACTGTGTCGGTAAAGAGTGTATGAGTGCCTATATGGGCACAATGTCAAGCCTCAGTGACAACAACTCACACAACAGGAAAATTGCCCACATTTTTATAGAGGTCACTGCCCTCTTTAGTGCAAAAGTTTATCAACCTGAACTGGAGCCAGGTGAAAAATTCCTTTCCCTACAGTCTGAGTTTAATCAGTTAGCTTTCTATTCTTCTGGCTTTTCTTCTGAGGGTTTTTCCTTTGCAATGACGCTATGATTTGCAGAAGTGGAGGGGGCAGTAATAGACACCCCTACTGGCCCCATCTTCTGATCCCAGCAGGGCATCACTGTCTCTGTTCTTTGATCTGGATTCAATTTCTGTACAAACAGTAGCCCCTGCTGGATTAGCCTTCCTCTCATAAACACAGACTTCTAATAAAGATCATCTACTACATACTGCCAAATTTTGACAGTGAAACATAGAATTTTAAATGTCTCAGAAATTATTTATTATCAGCACTTAATAAGAATTCCCATTTTAAAGAACTTAATGAATAATTTCTTGTCATACTGGTTCTTGAATAAATAGTTAAATAATAGTGAGAATCTGATAGTTTTTAGTGGAGCTTCTTCTGCTTATATTGGCCTAAGAATTTCATATCAAATCACCAGCTTTCTCATCTTAAAAAATAAAAGTCCAAGTCCAACATGCATGGTTCTTGATAGAATAACACACATAACATATAAAAAAATGTTGACCCTTCTTTTTCTAAGAAAATATTCTGTATAGTTATTTTCATTGACCAACGTCATTAGGAGGATATAAGGTGTCAGGCTGAGACCAAACGTCAGTGGCAGAGGCAGTCTGATACAGGTTTAAAGTCAAAGTATTATATGCAAGTAAAGCTTTTATGAATGGCAGATTCAGAGGCAGGTGGGGGTAAAGAATTTGTCCCACATTTGATTATAGTATACAAGAAACAAACTTGATCTAGGGATCTATGCTCACAAAATGGATGCCATATTTTCAATTACAGTTCAAGATAGGTTTTAGGTGCTGTCTGATGTGATTAGGATACAAATATCAACATGCCTCTACATGAAGACAGCAAAAAGTGCCACTTCAAGTGAAAAAAACAGTGCAAGCACAAGGTCAGCATCAGAGAAAACCCTACACTATAATAAAACTGTCACTAGATGCAGGACAGGACAACATGACAGATGTACAGAAAAATTAATTTTTCAGAAAGCATATGAAGAGAATAGCTTGCCAGAGTACTAGAGTGGCAAATGTAATGCCCTCTGGGCATGTGCAGTGTGAAATACTGCATATTTTAGAAAGAAAAGTTGGTGGAAAGAGTCTCAGATCGAGCCACTAATTTGGGGTGAGCAGTGCTGAAACAGTTTAGTGTAAGCAATAAACTGAAGTGGTATGATAGCCATCTCTTGTTGTCAAAACAGTAAGTTTCTTATTAAGTATGCACTTGTTAGGGATAAGAATATATCCATGTAAATCAGTGTCATAGATTCTTGCCAAAGGTAAGTCAAAATATCTCATGAAAGATGCAATACTTGTGTGTTCCAGATTCAGTAGCTGACTTTAATCTAAGCTTGTGTATATCATATATCTTTGTTTATTACTGACAATGGATTCTGATTCATTTGTCTGTCTGACATGCTGTCCTTAAATGTAAAACAGAAGTGTTCACTGTAATATAAAGGTTCCTGGAGCTTCCATACATTAAGTAGGAATCTATAAGTGAAGACCTAGAAATCTGTCTGGGAATGAACCAAAAGATATCTACTAGCATTAAAAGAAACCCAGACATACCTCTTAACCTCTTAGAGCAAGACATCTGGACAAAGCCACAAATAAAAGTAGGACAAAGGCTCAAAAATAGGGACAATTTTTAAATATTGCTCTTACAAACTTAGAAAGTTGATAGAATAAAAGGTTTTGCATTAGCATGAATTTTCTAAAGGCCATGAAGTCTGAAACTCAAATGTTTGTCATTATTTTCTAACTTCAATCTTAAATGATTTGCCACTAATTTGCCAGAAAACCACAATTTTATGAAAAATGGACCAAAAATATTACGGGAAAATGTCGACATTCTGAGAAAATCTGTACAGTTGAGAGGTATGCGGCAGTGTAGCATGTTGTGCATTCAGTGATTAGGTTCAGTTGGTGCATACTGCTCAGAGTAAAGACGCTACTGTGAATGGTTGGCAATTAATACATAGCACAAACTAAATTTGTTCTAGCCCCATTTCTTTTTTAATTGCATTTTACTACTACTAGTTTCTGGGCTATGAGGTGTTTTTTTTCTTAATGCTGTGCTATGATGCAGTCTGTATTACTTATTAACATTATATGTTCTAAGTGCAAGACCTACCACTATTGTCAATTCCACCATAGTAGCCATTAAAATTCAGTTTGAGCAATAACTCAGAGAATAGCAAAACTCATTGTTCAACTGCTAAAGCACCCTGCGGGCTATAGTGTGAGGGGCTGCATCACCCACACCTCTTTTAGCCATACACAACACTTCTGAAATCTCTGTACCTCAGAGAAGGAGAACTTCCCTGAGGTACCACAGCTTCAGAAGTAGTATATACCCCCCACATTTACAAGAAGGGTTTCATTATTCCAAGCATAACAATTATAGTCAACAGAATTACAAAACTGTTAAGGCTTTTGGACTATTCATATTGCCAGACTTCACTAACAAAATGTAATACCTACTTTTTAGCAGAAACAAACCTTGTATTATTTTAATTTCAATGTTTAAAAAGGCACTTCATGGAGGATGAAACAGAAGACAAATATTGAAAATTTAAATACTTTGACTTCCATTTATGTGAAAATACATTCCTGGAAGGAACAATTTGTATAGAAATGAAATTAAAAATGAAGGCAGGTAAAGCAGGAAAAGAGAAATGCTTCCCTATATTTTTTCTTGCAATAAAATTAGAAATGAAGACAAGAAAAGAATATGTATCTGTGTTTGTGGATTTCAATCTAGAAGCTTAATAAAATGACCCATGACCCGTGAAATCTGAGTAAAAATATCGACAGGCAACTAATAAGCTTATTAGAAAATTAGTTTAATCACAATCCTAATAAAATAGTTCAGACATACAATTTTGACTCTTGTATAAGAAAGGTTACCAGATTAGTGACTAAGTAAATGAGCAATATCAGTTTAAAAGTGATATTATGGAGCCGATGATAATAGGCAGAAAGTCGTACAAAATAATTGACAAACATATACAAAGAAAAACAAGAAATATTATTTTTAAAATGCTTTAAATATTGCCTTTGCAGATAATCATAAAAATATATACAATTTTGCAAGCAGGACTTCAATGGCATATAACTGTACAAGAACAGAATGATGCAGGGCATGTCCCAAAAGTAATGAATTGTGTAAGTCTAACATGTGCGTAGGTCTTCTTCTTCTTTCGGCTGCTCCTGTTAGGGGTCGCCACAGCGGATCATCTGTTTCCATTTCTTCCTGTCTTCTGCATCTTGCTCTGTCACACCAACCACCTGCATGTCCTCTCTCACCACATCCATAAACCTTATCTTAGGCCTTCCTCTTTTCCTGTTATCTGGCAGCTTCATCCTTAGCATCTTTTTCCTAATATACTCTGCATCCCTCCTCAGCACATGTCAAAACCAATGTAATCTTGCCTCTCTGGATTTGTTTCCAAACCTTCCAACCTGGGATGACTCTCTAATATACTTATTTCTAATCCTGGTCCACCCTCGTCACACCCAGTGCAAATCTTAACATCTTTAACTCTGCCACGTCCAGCTCTGACTCCTGCTTTTTTGTCAATGCCACTGGCTCCAACCCATATAACATAGCTGGTCTCACTACCCTCTTATAGACCTTCCCTTTCACTCTTACTGGTACTCATCTGTCACAAATCACTCCTAACACTCTTCTCCACCCACTCCATCCTGCCTGTACTCTCTTCTTCACCTCTCGTCCACACTCACCATTACTCTGAGCTGTTGATCCCAAGTATTTAAACTCATCCACCTTTGCCACCTCTGCTCTCTGCATCATCACCATTTGTCTATCCTCCCTCTCATTCACACACATATATTCTGTCTCGGTCCTGCTGACCTTCATTCCTCTTCTCTCTAGAGCATATCTCCAACTCTCCAGGGTCTCCTCCACCTGTTCTCTACTCTCACTACAGATCACAATGTCATCTACAAACATCATAGTCCACAGGGACTCCTGTCTGATCTTGTCTGTCAACCTGTCCATCACCATTGCAAATAAGAAAGGGCTCAGAGCTGATCCTTGATGTAATCCCATCTCCACCTTAAATGCATCCATCACTCCCACTGCAGACCTCACCGCTGTCACACTACCCTTGTACATATCATGTACCACTCTTACATACTTCTCTGACACTCCCGACTTCCTCATACAATGCCACAACTCCTCTCTAGGCACCCTGTCATATGCTTTCTCTACATCCACAAAGACACAATGCAACTCCTTCTGACCTTCTCTGTACTTCTCCATCAACACTCCCAGAGCAAACATCGCATCTGTAGTGTTCTTTCCTGGCATGAAACCATACTGCTGATCACTAATCATCACGTCCCTTCTTAACCTAGCTTCCACTACTCTTTCCCATAACTCCATGCTGTGACTGATCAATTTAATCCCTCTGTAGTTACTACAGCTCTGTACATCACCCTTATTCTTAAAAATCGATACCAAAACACTTTTTCTCCATTCCTCAGGCATCCTCTCACTTTCCAAGATTTCATTAAACAATCTAATTAAAAACTCCACTGCCATTTCACCTAAACACCTCCATGCTTCCATAGGTATGTCATCTGGACCAACAGCCTTTCCGTTCTTCATCCTCTTCATAGCTATCCTTACTTCCTCCTTGCTAATCCACTGCACGTCATGATTCACTATCCGCACATCATCCGACCTTCTCTCCCTCTCATTCTCTTCATTCATCAGCCTCTCAAAGTACTCTTTCCATCTGCTCAACACACTCTCCTTGCTTGCTTAGGTACCTTTGAGAAAAACATAAAGGTCCTAATGATAAACGTAAGCACAAAATTACACATTTATGGCAGAAGTAAGCATATGGCAAGAGCTTGTACAAACAAGAAAAATAAATCTCTTCAGAGAACATGCACTAAAGGAGTTGAAAGAAAGTTTAGTACTGCCTGTTCATGTAATATTTTTGTTTATGGAGAGAACACAGAAAGTGCAGATGAGGTATTCTCTTGGCACAGTGTGAAATGCAGAAATTGATCTGATTCCAGGCATAAATGAGCTACAGGGGAATTGTGAACGTCAAGATTGGTACTTGGGATGGCTAGGATGCTGAACTGATAGCTGCACTTCATTTCAGCTCTCTTACCTCAATACAATTCCTGACAGGAAATTTACAAAATAATATTTAATTTGAAGAAATATTTATTACTAACTTATTTCTAATAACTCTGAGCATCTATAAGAAAAATTTTATTGTCAGAACTTGAATAATTCCTGTCAAATTAATTACTGGAAAATCAGCACCAATATCAGCTTTACAGCATGAGTCATCTAAGGAATACAGCACAAGACTCTTCTCTCAAAAAAGACCTGCAATCTCTCATTACAAATATACAGGAACTTACAATAAAAATCGACAAGATGGACAATAAAATATATACTTTTAAAGAAAAGTGCTCACAACAACTGGAACAGCTTCAAGAAATGTTTACACAGCAGAAAAGACAGATATCACTTATTGAACAGTCATTAAGTGACATTGACACTAGAGTCCAAATAGAAGAACAACAAACTGAATTCTTACTTCAACAAAACACATATTTACTAGAAAAGCTTGATGATATGGAAAATCGAACAAGAAGAAATAATATTAGAATATATGGTCTACCAGAAAAATCTGAAGGGGACAATATGATAAACTTTCTTACCACCTGGATACCAGATGTAACAAAAATACCTGAAGCTCTTTCATATGGTATAGAACGTGCGCATAGATCACTAGCAGCTTCTGGAAATGCTTCTTCTCCAGGTAAGAACAAGCCGAGATCTATAATTGTGAGACTTTTTTCTGCACAAGATAAAGATCTTATATTAAGAAATGCTTGGGCAAATTCTCCCATCAAATACAATGATTCATTAATAAGATTTGACAATGATTATTCTACAAAGGTGGTTTCAAAAAGAAATGAATTTCTACCAATAATAAAAACCTTGAAGAAAAGGCAACTGAAAGTCCATCTTTTATTCCCAGCAAGACTGAGAGTTTTTCTATGAAATGGAATAAAAATCTTTGAAACAGTAGATTCAGCAATAAAATACCTTACCAACAACAACATCCTAACACATGAAGAATCTATGGACTGGACAATAAGTACACCGAAAAGAAATGCTGAAGTAAATAATTGGAAAACTGTTGAGCAAAAGAAAAAAAAAAACTAAAGGACAAATAATCTTACATATGTTATATTCTGTAAAAATCTAAATAATAATACTAACAACAAAAGAAAAGTTCTTACTGTCTTCAAGTTATACCAAAACAGTTACTGTTTTCAATTATACTTTAAATGTCAAAATTAGCATAAATGTAAATACATTTATCTCAAATCACATCAATATACTAAGCATAATTTAAACATTACTCAGTTTTTCATTATTATCCATCTATTATTTTCATATTCTTAATCAGAGTAATCAATGCATAATAATGTTCTCAAATATTTATTTATTTATTTGTATATTTATTTATTTATTTGTTTGTTTATTTATTTTCTCTCTTTGTGTTTTGTTGTTTTTATTTTTCTCTTCTTTTATAAAGTCTTCATTAACTTATAGTACTTTAATCAGTATATGGTTATATTGCTTAATAAATATAGTAATGGCTGCTATATAACTTATTATCAGTTACATCCCTGACAGCATTACATTTTATAAGTTAAAAGTGTCCCTGTTTGGATAAACGCTAATGCTGGGCGGAAATGTGTTGCTTTTGCAATTAAGTATTTCAGTTTAGATGTATTATAAGATTACTTTAAATAATCTTAAAATATGTTCTGCCTTTGACCCATATGCACATACTGATATAGTCCAGTGAAAAAATATGTTTTAAGTGATATTTTGAGGCTATAAGTCAGGTGTGTTGTGGCTCCGGACATCTGGAGTTGAGAGATGCTTATGACTAGCTTAGATATCCTGTTGTCTTTTCTTTTGTAGAGAAATAAGGCATAGCATGTTTAAAATGCAAAGTTTGATAGTTGTGAACACTACTCCGCAAACTAGAGTGCTCGCGTGCACACTACATGAGTTTGTCACGAAGTAAGATAAGGCAAAATAAAAAAGAAAAAACACATACCTTTTCCCGCTTGGTTCTCGAGACAATTTAACAGCCACAAACATCACTAGAAACTCGAGTTACTTATTGCTTGTCGCATTTACTTGTGTACGCCATCCCATCCATTAAGCTAGGTGCACATTTAAAGATACAGGAATCTAAATTCCTTCTAAGGAAACGTAAATAACATATGAGGTTCATCTAAATATACACAGATATATATTTATGAAGCACTTTCAGCTTATGGCTTCTGATGTCTTCTAGCACCTTGATAGATAAGGACATGTATCTGCTTGTCTTTCTGTCAGTTTAGTTTTCCAGACATTTTAGCTATCCCTTACTATGTTTTGTACAGCAAAGTTTAAAGAGCAGAAATTAATCATCAGCAAATAAAATCACTGCTGTTTTACAAATTCTCTAAAGAAACTAGTAAATGTCAAGCAATGGACAGGTTTATTTTAAGGAAAATTGCCTTTTGTCACACTGGTGCTCCTACAAAATACTACTAATGTCCTGCTACCAAATATGTCCTCAAGTGGACAAATGGGATGCAACAAGAAGGTTAAATGTATATTTAGCAAATCAAGCATTTAAATAACAGTATAATATACTAGATAGAGAAAATAAAAGCAATAATCATATAAACAACTATAATAAGTAACATAACAACAGAGGATCTAACCCAATGTGTCAATTATATAATATTTATATCCCATATAGTTTGAACTTTGTCGAAGCATCTGTGTTCTACACACATATTGTATTAAATCCAATTTGAGTAGAAGAGGGAGAGGCTTAGCCCACACCCTAATTTATTACTAAGTTACCATGCATTATTGCGGCAGGTACTCAGCGAGCTATCCATCCTTAGATGGCTCATGCTGTTCCCATTTACTCATCTGAATAATGACTGTGGCTGTACTCTTCTTATTATATTACCTGGCTGTGGCTTCACCCTTCTTATAATATTACCTGGCTTTTTACATTATCAAGAATGACACAATACTAGTGTATGTGGGTATATCAAGTTACTGTTAGTGTAAACAAAAATTCTTGACAATGCAACCGTAATTCTCAAACCTTTCTGCAGACAAATGTATAGCATTGTCTAGCAGTTGAGAGCCTGATTGTTCCTGATCAACAGACCTGTATTTTCATGTTCCAATATGACTACATGAAAAGACACCAATATTAGTCTGCAAGTTTAGTAAGCAGTAAATTCATCAGGGATTAATTCGAGGGGACACTTATATTATAGCTAAAGCATTTGACATTTGATAAATGTATCCTCTCAATGATGTATTCTATCTAGTCATTAACTGTAAAACAACTTTTCTGAGAAACATTGTTGTAATGCCAGTTAATTATTTGAATTAAATATTTCTATATACAGTCATAAAGCAATTACCAGGATAAATAATACTCTTGCAGTGCATGGATCAACATAGCTATCCTCTGATGTTAGAGGAAAAACAAGCTTCTTAAACACCTTTTTGATGTAATAAAGGTATTACCCCATAGTTTAAATACATTTTGTCTATTTACTGCAAAGTGGGTTAGGAATTTTAACCTGTAACATTTTCATACATAATAGTTTAAATCTTAGCAGCTTCCATTATTTTGATATGTTCTCCAGTATACTTTTTCAATACTATAATGAGAAGCTCCGGATGTTTAATTCTAAACTTTTATTCAGTCATAAGATTAAATTACTGGTATTAAGTAAGCCAAAATTATATCTCCAGCACTTATTGTCGGCAGATAAACTCACTGGTTAAGTGTCAGTCTAAGCTGTAAGAGTTAATATGTGATATACATAGATGTTTGCTTTGAAAATGTGGTCAAGTGCACTGTAGTTTTACCTCTGTACTGTGTCTTTCTGATTATACAAAGTCCCTCTGAAAGTTGATAAAAGTGTTAACAACAAAACACTCAATCAAGTAACAACATTATAAGTAGTCTCTTGGATAAGGGAGATGTCTAAATTTTGATCTTGTTGTCTCCAGCCATGGGAATTGTCTCTGAAAAGGTGAAAAATGCAATCAGAGGAACATATTTAATGTCTACTAAAGAAATATTAATATACTTGTACATTGTATTGCATTTCAGTTTATGTTAAACATGAAATATGATGTGGTTTCAGAACTATTCATGTTTTTATTCTAGTATGACTTTGTAAATACTAATTTAAATGCTGGTTTCGGACTTGAGTAGTCTAAAACATTTACACAACAATGGTATTGTATTATACAGTAATGTCAGTAAATAGTTTTCAACAGATGTATGCAACATACAGTTATAGATTTTAACATGATGTTTATTAATACCCTAAACTATTTTGAAATGATACTACCTTAATCTAAATATTTGTAACTTTTTGAAACCTGATTAGAAATAAGTATTATTGAATTACAATAAGATGAGTAAAGAATATATTTATATATTTTAGCTGATTAGATTATCTTAATATATTATTCAATTATCTTTATTTAAAAACTAAGAGGATAAGAGAAACTGATCCAAATATTATTTGTGAGGGTAGAAAGTTTGTTTGGTTAGATTCACTAACCAAACAAAGAGGTATATTACCTCATAGTGATAGGGAATGGTTTTTAAGGTTAAGAATTACAAGTTTGGAAGTTCTTTGTTTTTTTTTTATTCTATCACTTTGATGTCAGAAACATGCAAAAATCATGCAAGAAAAACTTTTTGAATTCTGCATCCAAGATGGAACTAAGAATAAACAATATTTACATAAACTCACACATAAAACAAACTCAAAACTAGGAAATGAAATGTTTATCCATAAATGTTAATGGTCTAAATAATAGTAATAAAAGGTGAAGCCTATTCAAGTACATAAACTTACATAAACCACAAATAGTCTTCTTACAAGAGACACAATTATTAGATAGAGATATAAACAACTTAAATATTAATAATTACACAGTACTAATAAACTCCCAATACAAAACAAAAAAAAAGAGGAGTAGCTATACTACTTCACAACTCAATTATAAAATAATTACTACTCATCAAGATACATCAGGTATGTTTTGTCTAGCTTCAATAGAATTAAATAAGAGAATCTATACGTTAGTAAATCTATACTGGATCCCAGGACTAGGATTAAAAACAGTTAAACAGCACTTTGAAGAGATAATTCATTTAACTAAGGGTAGCCTGATATTGGCAGGAGACTTCAACTGTATAATGAATGAAAAAGATACAGATTCTAAATCTAAAAGAAGAAAACAACCTATCTCTAAAGCTCTATCAAAATTTATAGATACATTGTATTGAAAGGATATAAATTAATTTGCAGAACCAGACTCACTAATCTTCACATTTTATTCTCATAGATATAAAACTAACTCTAGAATTGATAGAATATATGTTGCCAATGACCTGATAACAAAAATTGACAAAGTCAAAATTATAAATTGTCATGCCATAGTCTTTGAGATAGAGCTTACACCATTTTATTCAAATCCCATTACTAAATACCTTCCTATATCACAAAATTGACAGATTTCAAAGAATTTTATGAAGAAACAATCAAAAACTTACTAGAAATAAATTACACAGAAGATATTTCAGAAATATATGTCTGGGATTCATTAAAAGCAGTTACATGTGGGAAAATATTATCCTGGTACATAAATAAAAGGAAGTTATGGAATAAAGATATGCTAGACTTACAAAACAAAGCAGATAAATTGAAAGTGGAAATACAAAAGGGTAATGCTACTCAAGTTCAAGAACTTACACAAATCTATAAGAAGTATACAGAATTGTTACATCATAAGATTATGATTAACTTAGAAAAGATAAAAATAAACTCATACTCTACTATTTCAGCACACCTGAGACACTTAACTAATAGAACAAAAAAAAATTAAATCTAAGCAAATAAAAGAAATATTTATTCCTAATACTAACAAAAGAGTTACGGAACTAAATGATATTTTAGAAGCATTCAGACTCCAATTTAACATTGATAATTCCATAAACACTCAAGATACACCTACTAAGGATATAAAAAAATACTTAGAAAATAATATTCATATTAAATTAACACAAGAACAGATAGACATTATAAGCAAACCAATCAATATGACATAATTAAAATCACAAATTAAAAAGCTCAAGACAAATAAAGCACCTGGCCCAGACAATATGCTACCAGAAATGTATAAATTAACACCCAATCAAGCCATATCCTTATTATTAAAAGTATATGATATAGCCAAGAAATATTTGAATATACCACCCTCTTGGAAATATTCATTGATATCCCCAATTATCAAACCAGATAAAGATGAGAAGCAGTGTTCCTCACATAGGCCAATATCATTACTCAATATAGACTATAAGATGTTTATGGCTATATACGCAGATAGGATCAAACACTTTCTTCCTTTCTTAATTCCCAAAGATCAAACATGTTTTATTAAAGGAAGAAATACTTCAGATAATATTAAAAGAATACTAACATTAATAGATTATAGCAAACATAAAGTCCTAGATTTAAATGTAATCTCATTAGATATTAAAAAAGCTTTTGATTTGGTTAACTGGAGCTTTCTTTCACTAGTTTTAAAAGAATATAACTTTCCTTCTAATTTTAATAATCTTATCCAAATACTATATGAAAAATCTACTGCACATGTAAATTAGGATCGCATAGATTGGGCCCTATAACAATCAAAAAGGGAACTAAAGAAGGTTGCCCTTTATCACCATTGTTATTTGCATTACTCATAGAACCCTTTGCAAATCAAATCAGATCAAACAATAACATAAAGGGCATTTGTATTAATAAAATGCTAAACCTTAAAATCCAGCTTTTTGTGACATACTATTAACTCTTTCAGATGCAAATGAGTCTTTGAATGCTCTATTTAACTCCATGAATAAATTTCAAAGTATTTCAGGCTTAAAATTTAATGTAAACAAAAATAAAATTATGCCCTGTAATTGTAAAAAAAAATAATCTAAACAAAAGATTTTCCAAATATATAGTAATAGAAAGTAAATTATTATATCTGGGAATAAATCTACTCAATGAATTAACAGATTCTCTAATATTTAACTATAATAAAATACTAGACAAAATAGAACAAACAATTGGTTACTGGAATAAATATATCTTTTCAACAGCAGACAGATTATATCTTATTAAAATAATCATATTTCCCAAAATATTATACTTAATACAAAATTTTTCATTGCCACCTCCCAAATATATTATTCAAAGATACAATAAACTAATTTTAAATTTTCTATGGTTTCCAAATAAACCCCGTATCGCCTTAAATAAACATTTACCAGATTGGGAAGACGGTGGAATGAATTTACCGGATATTGATTTATATATTACCTCATCTGTTATTAAAAACATAACACTATGGTTAAATAATTCATACACACCTATATGGAAACAAGTCCATGAGCAGATTTACATAGAAATCAATTATAATCACATACAAGACAACTTAACAGTAATACCATCATCCCTTATATGGATGTTAAAAGATTATTTTTTAGGGAAAAGGAATAATATTAATAAATTGCCATCAAACTATATAAGCTCTACACTTTCAGTGTTCAAAACATATATAAACAAAATACCAAATATTAATTCTTGGATTTTTCTTATTTTCCCTATAGCTTTTACACCAAATATTCTAGATACATTCCAAATGTCTAAAATAAATATACTTAAAGAAGAAACATTACTCATTTGGCATCAACTTATAGAAAAAGGGAAAATTCTAACAAATGAACAGATAATTTATAATTATAATATAAATAAAGACAATTGGTTGTTTTTACAAAATCTAAAGCATTTTCTTATAAATAAAATAGAACAAATGCAACCTTCAGTTAGACATGAAGCTCCAAAACTCATTGAATACCTTATTCTTATCACAAAACAGCCTTATCAGGGTACAGATTATTTGTCTAATATCTATAAAATTGTTAAAAAAACAAAAACTATCATGAAAAATCATACTGGGATTATTATACTTTAATAAACAACCATCCTACAATTGAAGAAGAAAAAAGTAATATTCTAAAATCTTCCAAATTTTCTACATTATCAAAATACTGGCAATTATTCACTTGGAGATATCTATACAGAAGTTTCTATACACCATATAGGTTAGCCAAAATGTATTCTATTGAAGATCAATGTTGGAGATGCCATACCAAGATAAAAGCAGATTGGCAGCATGTTTTTTATGAATGTATATGTCTCAATATGTACTGGAAATCCATTAACTATTTTTTCAGACTGTTTATAATGATAATTTTCAATTAACAACGTCTTTAATTTTATTCAACTCTCCTATTCCAAACTGTGTACCAAAAAAGACACTAAAATCTTATGGTCACTATCGGCAATTTCACGTAAAATCATAACTATATACTGGAAAAATGAGGCTTTTCCTACGTTCAAGGAATTTGAGAATTTAACAACAACAGTTGCTCACATGGAATATTAACAGTGAAGAACAGAACTAAAAGATCTACTTCTTACTATTACTCTTGGATGAAAGTACTGGAAATACTCGAAAAGATTGAAGAAGATATATAATATTATGTTTCTAACTTTATATAATATAGAATTTCAATGTTATTTGCATAGACACCAATGTAAATAGTTATATAATGGTTTGAAGTTAGCAATGTTTTAGAATTGTAAATATGTTATTTATCTTTATTTCATGTAATGTTTCTTAAGACATCTTATTTGAAATAATAAAAAAATATTTAGTAAAAAAAAGATTGGTACTTGGAGTACTGTCTCTATAATGACTGAAATGAGTACAATTTAGAGAATTGAGTACTACAATTTTGCACCCAATATGTTGTTTACACAATGTTTACAGGTGAAAATATGCAAATATTGAAAGATAGTCTGTGGAAGTTACTTATAAGAAGCACAAGGAAACATTAACTTTGAGCCATGGCCTAAGCTTGCTGGAAAACAACTTTCTAAACAAAATTCTGGTAAACTGAAATGAAATTCAAACACATTCATTCTAAAACTGGTTCTTTAGAACAAATGCTTATTAAATAGGGGTCTGTATTTATGGAAGCACTAGATATATTATATGAAAAAAACATGTCTATAGCCCCAGCAAATACAAATCCAAGACTTTTTCACACACATATTTATTGTGTATACCATGTACATTTAAGCTGAAAAAGAAATAAACAGATTGCTGAAAGAGAAATTTAAAATTTATGTGAAATATTTAGAATGGGCAGCCCTGTGGTACCTGTACTAAAATTTGATGGGAATATTATGTTGTTTAACTAAACAGATGGTTAAGTCCCGGTATCCTATACTCTAGCTGGAAGACTTTTTTGCACTTTTGCAAAAGATCAGAAGTTTTCAGAATTAGAAATGGCTTAGGTTTATCAAGAAACACTTTTGGATCACAAATCTAATAAATAGCTGACTATAAATATAAATACTCATGAAGGACCATTTATGTATAACTCTTCACATTTTACAGTGACATTTGTACCTCCTAAACTTCAGAGAATTATAGAATGTCTTTATAAGGGCTGTCGTTTATTAATTGTTATCTGGATGATAACCTGATTATTAGGGTCACAAAATAAAACATTTGTAAATTTTAATGAAAGAAATAAGGAGAGTGAGGAATAAATATTTATATCTGAAGCTAACAAATGAGCATTTGCAAAAGGATAAAATATGTAGGATGTATAGAAGACACAAATAGCTTATGTCCTCTTAATTTTGTAGATGCAAAAGCTATCAGGGAGGCTTCACTCCCTACAAATGTAACGGAAGTGAAAACTTGCTTGCATTTAGTTATAAAGGGTTATTATCAAAGCTTAGTACTAAGCTAAGTGCCTTTGTGGAGCATTTTTAATCCTAGCCAATTACCCCACATGAGAATCAAACCCTTCGCCTTGTGTCTATAAGATAAACACTTTAACCATTATGCCAACCTCCCACCTAAAAGCTAAGTAATCAATATGCAGACGACTATAGGCAGTTCCCAGACACTAACTATGAGTGGGAATTAAACCCTGTATCATGCATTTGTGAAGCAAACTCCTTAACCATTATGCCAAACCCCCAACGTCAGATGATTTAACTTTGTATGATATACAAACTTTTGAAGTAGATACAGAGATAACTACAGAAAATAACATTTCAAAAATTTCAAGACCATGCTATAGTCTGCTGTTGTGCTTGCCCATTATTCGCATGGTAGAGAATCGATCTTCTCCCATGGTGTTTGTCTTTATGGTTTAAGCAGTGCTCTCACACAACATGTGTGCAGATAATGAGAAGCCACACGTTACATCTCATACACTCACACCTGCAGAGACATACCTCTCAACCTCATAGCATACAATTCCAGTAAAGCCAAAAATAATGGGAAGACAAATGACCAAAACCTGGATCAGATTTTAAATATTGCCCTTATAAACTTAGAAATTTGCAAGAGTAATGCTATTTCAATTAATTTTCTGAAGGGCATTTTTAATGATTTCAGTCCTTAATGATTTGTTAGAAAACCACAATTTTACTAGGAACAAACTAAATCTGGACATTCTGCCATATTCTGGACAGTTTAGAGGTATATGTCAAGTTAATGTATTAACAACTGGACAAAGGACAAGGCATGATTTTTGGAATTCAATCATTTCATAATTACTATTATAGCAATGTGTTTACCATATGCACAATCACAAGCAACTGATTTTTTAATGAAACAAAATATGATCCACAAATGAGGTCACTAACACTAAGGAATTAGATGGTGCTACTGGGGACATATCAGTGTCATGCTACTGCTGATGAATTTAGCAAAAGATGTATTCTAGAAAGGGCTACAGACATGGATAAATCCATTAAGGATATCGCATCAATGCATGCTTAACAAGTTAAACACTGAGCAGCCAGAGAGGTAGCAGCATTACAAGTGCATGAACAATAATCCAAAGGTTGGTCTTTAACAGCCAGATCAAGGCTTATGCCTTTCTATTCCAGGAAATTAGAAGTGTCAGAGATGGGTGTGTACTCTGAGTATTGTGGGTTTTGTGGGGGCCTAAAGTCATTATCTCACCTTGAAGTTATTCCATAGTAATAAAAATGTTACATCAAACTTACCGTGGAATGTCCATATTGAAAGGTTTAGCCAAAATCATAAGTATGGTGTCCTGACATGGATCAGGATATGGGAAGGAAGTAAAATTGAAATATAAATGTAAATCACCACTATATGCATCTTCACATCCAAGGAGTATTCTGAGAAGCCATGTTATAGAGTATCTGTGGACATGTTGGTACATTTCTTGGGAAAAAAATGCTGTTTTTAAAATTGATGGACCTGCATACCATGGCTTCCACTAAAAGTATTTCAGTATATATATATATATATATAGCATTCTAGAAATTTTACTTTCTGAATATAGATCCTGCTATACCAGTATGGAATTTTGCAAATGTTATGACTACAACTGCTAATGCTTTCTGCAGAGTGCACTGAGTTAAAGGTTAATTGCAGCAACTGCTCTGCTACGCCACTTCAAGTGATGGCCGATACACCTTTTTTATGAAATTCCATTGGCTGAGGCCCAGTATGGTAATAAATCAATGAGAAATGGCCTTAATGGACTGCCAGAATACCTCTGCAGGGGGTTTGACCTATGCAGTCCCCTTTCATTAACATAATCAGAGAGCTATGGCTGCCATTCTTCTTTTTAATTTAAAAGTAAACATCCAAAGAAAACAATAAACCCAGAAGCACGCCTTTGAGAAAAGCATCAATTTGAGAAGTCTCAGTACTGGAGATAAATGATATGTGTGCATGTATATAGCTACAGATTTGGTCCTTGTGGATTGCCAGTATAATTCAGAGTTGTGAGAGACCTATGTCATACACACACTGGCTGTATGTCAGAGTTAATGTCTGAAGAGGCATCATGCTCAAATAAGATCAAGATTCACAGGGGATGTTGCAGGTTCTTTTCCTGAAAAATACATGGAATATTATTGAGCAGTACAGATGTTTCCACTTGCCTGCTACCAGATATACATGGCATACCTATGAAAGCTGGATTTGAGAAACAGGTATCTGAAACTGTTATCAAAGACAGTGAAGACCTACATCAAGCTACTGAGAGTTAAGACAGACATTTTTCTGAATCTGTTGCTATCTCACCTAGATTTCTGCTCATGAAACTTGTCGCAATCCTTACCTAAAATGATGTGTTACATATAGAGGCAGCTGACGGTACTGGAATCATGGGAAGCAGTCCTCACAAAGTAACATTTCTCTTTTTTTTTTTCTTGAAATTAGTCAACTCCAGTTTTGTGACTTTAATCTCATGTATGGAGATCAGATTTTGATTTAAATATTTCAGCTGACTCAGATTGGGTATCTTTAAAACAACCTAGTATTTACACATACACCCCCTGAGAGAATAAGGTGATTACTCTTTATAACAGGTCCTTTTGTCATTTCAAGGCCATACAAGTGATGTTACTCTTGGTTTAATTGCCCCAATCTTTTGATTTCTAATACCATGATGGGAATGGACTGTATTCCTAAGTCAAAGTATGATTAAAGTTCATGAAATTAGTATTGTTTCAATCTTTGATGTTACCCAGAAGTGCTCTTCGCAGCACCTGCAATGTGCCCAGAACTGACTCCTTCTGCAATTCATACAGAATTGCATGTATCAGTCAAATATCTAAGTACGATTGCCAATTCTTTATATGACTCATTCATCCTACTACTATTGGAACTGTATGGGTATCCTTCTTCCACATTATCCTTGTTTCTGCCTGTAAATCCTGGTATTTTTATGACTTTGTGTCTCTCTGCATGTAAGACACTGTAGTCACTGCATGTAGCAATTTCAATGATCAATGCTACTTTTGTCTTGTTTTCATGGGCCACTATATCTGGTTTTCATTGGTTTGCATATATTTTTTGAACTATTGGTAATGGGTAATCCCATGTGATATAAACTTCATCATTTTCTATAATACTTTGTGTCTCATGTTTCCAGTGCTTCCAGTGAGGACTGCTAGATGAAGTAGCAAGCAGCCTTCCCCAATGGCTATGTCAGATGACTGCTACGTGAGGCAGCCTGAAGTAATGTTGAAAGAGTGAAGAGTGGCTAATGGAGAAAACTGCATGCAACAGAAAACTGTTTTTTTATTAAGTAATTTTATTAGGCTGAATGATCTCCAGTGCCAGCTAATAGTTAATATTGCGTGTGTATCTGTGAGTGAGTGAGTGAGTGAGTGAGTGAGTGAGTGAGTGAGTGAGTGAGTGAGTGAGTGAGTGTGTGTGTGTGTGTGTGTGTGTGTGTGTGTGTGTGTGTGTGTGTGTGTGTGTTGTGTGTGTGTGCTTCTGTAAATAGAGTTTTGTGTGGGGTGTTTTGTGGTGAGTTGCACTATTTCTCAGACAGCAAAGAGCTGAATACAGTATGTATTTATTCATTTGATTATCAGACATATGAGGTGCATGCCTCTTGAAGGTCCCAGTTTTCACAGAATGTCCAGATATTTGTCTCATATTTTTGGTCTGTTCTTCATAAAATTTGTAGTTTTCTGGCAAATCACTGATGACTGAAGTTACTAAATAATGACATAAATTTGAGTTTCAGAGGTCATATCCTTCAGAAAATACATGCTAACACAAATCTTGATATTCTACCAACTTTCTACGTCTATAAGAGCAATATTTAAATATGTCCCTATTTTGGGTTGGTTGTTCCCCCATTATGTTAAGCTTTGTCAAGATGTCTTGCACTAAGAGTTTGAGAGCTATGCTGAGGTGCATATAATTAACAAAGCATCTATAGTTACTCAGTACAGAGGATGTCTGTGGATGAAAATGACTGACCCATGACTGACCCTGCTATCATGATTAATAGTCAAAAAGTATTGTGCATTTATGTGAAGCAAATTGGAATACTTTACTGTGTCTTCCTGTCAGGCAGTTGGCTTAGACGATTAAGGAACTGTTAGTGAGACATTTTCTGTGGTCCAATGGAGCAAAGTTTGATTCCCTCAGCCTCCATTGCCTAACTCTGTGACTCTGAACAAGTCTCTAGGCACTGCTCCCAGGATGAGTGTGAAAAAAGTCCATAGAGATCACTCCTCTACCCCAGAAAATAAACAAATTGTGGCCATTGTTTTAAATGCAATCAGATATCAGAGGTGTGTACAGTCAATAAAAAGGTTGTAGCTGAGGGGTACAGGAATTGTCCATAGATAAAACTGGCTTACCACTGCTGTTGTTTGATCACAGTTAAATAGTCACTGATCTGAACTGAAAGGAGCAGTGTCACATAACGCATTTGTTAAAAATCAATATAAAATTATTATTGCTATGATTCATGTGTGCATGTGGTAAGGGGATGTTGCAGTATATCTAAGTATAACAAGCTGGCCATAACTTATTTTGCTTTCTACCACAGTCAGGCATCAGAATTGTGTGCAGTCACCTATACAGTGGTGCACTTAGCAGCTTTGCCATCTCACAGAACTTATTACTATGGTTGAGTCTTTGGCCATGGTACCTTTTATGCCAAATCAGCATATCCTCTCTGTCTGTGTGGTTTCTTTCCATGCAATGTGAGAGACTGTGTGTGTGTGTGTGTGTGTGTGTGTGTGTGTGTGTGTGTGTGTGTGTGTGTGTGTGTGTGTGTGTGTGTGTGTGTGTGTGTGTTTGTGCGTGCATCTGTGTGTGCAAAATAAGGGTTACCTGTGGAAATATAAACAATATTGAGCAGCAGATGCACAAGTCTTCCATTCAGCAGTAAATCAAGAACAGGTAAGAAGCAATTAACTTTCAAAAATAAGGCATAAAATTTATTATAGAGCATCTAGACATTCAGAGCCATTGATGGCCACCAGACCCACAGACCCTTGGCTGTATAAGGAGATTTCAACACAAGATTGCTAAAGGGGTCCCATTCATAGTCTCTGTTATGGAACCTACATAGTCTAAAACAGGCCCTGCTCAGAAGTGTGTACAGAAGGTTACTATAACCTGGGTAGGTACTGGAAACTGTGTGGACATTATTTCCTTAACTTTCTTCACAATCAGACCTCAGAGATGGACACAGAAGGTAAGTATGGCTTGTCTAGGGACAGTGTACTATCTAGGAGCAGCAGGTTGGGATACATTATTGTGATCTTTATTTTTTTCACTTTCCTCACAATCAAACATCAGAAGTGTATACAGATGCCTGACTTTTGGAGGTAGGGGCAAGGCAGCATGCTGTGTATAAGAATCAGACAGCATTTACCTGAAATGAATTACTCTGTCCATTTGTTATTTCAGTTTCATATCATTCTAACATCAGAGTAATACATACAAAGCAGCTGTCTTTTAAGAGTAGGAGAGAAGAGGCATGCTATCTAATATGTTTGACAGGAAGAACTTGAAACATATGACTCTGGCCATTTGTTATTTCACTTCCATTGTAATCTAACACCACAAGGGTTCACAAAAGGTGGTTATCTTTCTTTGGAGTGGTAGGGAGGCACTGTTCCCAGATTTGACTTAAGTATCCTCACAAGCATTTATCTTCTCAGTGTATTGGGAGATAATGTTTTGTCATCTTGGAACATTCTGCTTTGGACACAACTTATTTCACTTGTGAGAGAAAAAAATAAGACTTTATTTCTATCTTTACTCATGATTTGTGTTCAGGTCATCACTGGATCAAAAAATTGACCATTTTTCTAAAATGTACCTCATTGCATCTAGAATTCCATGGCTTATAGGAATCTAGTAGCTCTCAGACTTCCATCTTAAATCATTTATTTCATACACAGTTATTATAGTGCAGTGTTAGTCAGTTAGGGTATGTTAAAATGATGGAGGAAAACACTGAAGAGTTAGACAAAGTAAGAAATCACAAGAAAACGTATGGATGTTGTGGGGAGACTAGGGTGGGGGAAAACAGAAAGGGTACTGGGGTGAGTGGGAGATGAACCAGTGGGGCAGGGGGTGAGGCATGGAGTCCTTTGTCTAGCACTTTCATCTCACCTAGGACAGAACCTTTTAATCACTGACAGATATTTGAAATTAATATAGTCAATAAGTTGTTAGAATGAGTATGCATTGAAGCAGTTTATGGATGAAAGTGATTGAACCCAGTGTTTTTCTTTTGATCACACGTAAAATGTAATTGACCTGCAGTAATATAACCTCACCTGTTCGTTATCTCCACCTATTTAGTTACTCCTTGCAGCCCCCCATATGTTGAAGTCTCCAAATGACACTAGTTAGAGAGAGAGATAGAGGTGAAACCTTTTACCACTGCAAACAGAAAGAATACCCATTGATCTAAGTAAAGACCTGGTTGGCTACTCAGACCTTAATAGGTATGGCACTGAAACTTTTATATAAAAGGCTTCTTTGCTATTAGTATGAATGAAGATGCTTTATTCTTGAATGTTTTACAGAGCTCTCAACTCTAAAAGTTTTCACAGAATGGCCAGACTTTTCCTCAGCCTTTTGGTCTGTTCTTCATAAAATTGGCAATTTTCTAGCAAATCATTGAGGAATGAAGTAATTAAATAATAACATGCATTTGAGTTTCAAACTTCAAACCCATCAGAAAATACATGCCAACACAAATACTCTTATTCTATCAATTTTCTAAGTTTATAAGAGCAATATTTAAAATCTGTCCCTATTTTAGGCCTTTGTCCGTTCATTATTTTAGGCTTTGTTGAGATTTCTTGCACTAAGAGGTTGAGAGGTATGCATGACCCACCATAACTTGCAGACTGCTTGTTCACAACTTGTTTTTTGGTTTCTTTTGTTATGTTATGTATAGACTATCCTGCTTATTCTTTAAACTTGTACTAATCTACTTTTCTTGAGTTTTTCTAATAATTTCACCTCAGAAAATGGACTCTGCCCAGTAGCTTAATAAGGTCAACAGAAAGACATTAACTAAATAAATGCATACCAATAAAGCTGTACAAAATTCATGAAGGAAGGCTTCTGAATCAAATGTTGTTGTGTCTTTTGGCTTTTCCCGGTTAGGGGTCGCCACAGCGGAACTCCGGTCTGCTAATGATTGGCAGTAGATTTTTTATGTGCCAAGTTGCCAGCCCTGACACACAACCTTCAACGAAGGTATGCCCATTCATGCATGTCTACACACAGAAGACGCTCTAGCTGAGAATCGAACAGGACAACGTCTTACTGTGAGGCAACAACACTACCGCAGCACCACCACTGCAATATTTTCTTCAAATAAAAACATAATTTATACAAGGAGGTATAATTACAAAGAAGAGGCTATAATATTTTATGTATTCATTGCTTATGGCTAGCTGGAACATACTGATCTGTGAATAAAGGACTCACAGTTAGTATTTGTCTCAGACTAGCATGAACCAGCCCCCATTTCTTGTTTACTTTACTCTGCAGCCAGAAACTACTTCATAGTGTAGCTGTTCAAATAATTAGTGTGGCATTTGACTAATTATCAAAGCAAGTCCACAAATAATCTTGTCTCTATTAGTCAACATGCAATTTTTCAAACCCAAAATATTTTAAAACCTTGGGAGGTCAACAGTGACACCCAAGGTGGAAAAACCCCAAAAATGTTTTTATGTTTTCAAGAGGGCAACCTCTTTCACAAACTATATGTTTTAGATATATATGGATCTACTTTGAAAGCTCTAACTTTCAAATCTTTGAACATCAGATGGTCAAGATCATAACACTGAAGTTTTGAAAGTTCGAAACTTCAATAAAAAAAAAAAAATAAAATAAAATTTTTATGTTTATGCAGGGGGCACCCCCCTGCACCCCTACACCCCCTGCTAATTAAATATATCAACTCCAAGATCACACTACATTGAAGAAAACAGTAAATTTCCCATTCTGCTCTGCACGGTGATCGCCATGTAAATCATTCGACATTTCAAAACTTCGATTTTATGGTCTTGACCATATGAAGTCGAAGTTTTGAAATTTTGAGTTTCCAAAGTAGACACGTGTGTGTATATATATATATATATATATATATATATATATATATATATATATGGTTCTACCTCACATAAACGAAACACCAAAACACCGACAACGCAATCACCGAAACCACATAACCGACAGTACAAAAACACGAAATTCCACATGCCCGACAATGAAATAACGACGGTACACAAACACGAAACCTCATACACTTCACACACCACAATCAACAAACAAAACACATTCCCCGTCCAAAAACCACATACACAACACAAGCACACCAAAATCTCTACAAACCCACACTAAACCTCACATACACAACTACCTACAACCCTAACCCAAACCCTAACCCTAAGGTCCGTCACTACTGCACACTTACCTGACCCGCTCCCTAACCCTAACTCACTTATCCCGCCCCTAACCCAAACACAATCACTACCGCACACTTACCTGACCTGCTCCCTAACCCTAACTCACTTATCCCACCCCTAACCCAAACACAATCACTACCGCACACTTACCTGACCCGCTCCCTAACCCTAACTCACTTAACCCACCCCTATCCCCACAGACCGTCAATATCCACACTTACCTTACTCACACCCTAACGTCCGTCACTACCGCATACTTACACAGCCTTTTCCCATTTCGGCATCCTCGGCGTCGGAGCTTTCATCCGTCGGGTCGGTCTTCTGCACTGTCGATCTTCTAGGCATGTCGTTGTAGTGAGGTAGAACCATATATATATATATATATATATATATATATATATATATATATATATATATATATATATAAATAAAACCAAATCAAAACTTCATTAAACCCCAAAACATTAATCTCAGAAGATTGAAAGTCAAAAATCTCTAAAAAAGCAAAAAATTAAAACTTATTTTTTGCAGGGGGCAAGCCCCCTTGCACTCTCATGTGAGGGGGGCAATGTCCCCATTACCTGTCACCTTAACATACCAACTCTGTGATCACAAAAACAGCAGGGAGAGGACAAATTCCTACTCACCACTGTGCATCCTCCCACAAAGTAATGCTGGTATTCTGTGAAAGATATTCAATATTCTGAACATTTAACTAACTGGAGGATTCCCTTATATGAATGAAGATATATATATATATATATATATATATATATATATATATATATATATATATATATATATATATATATATAGTGAGAGAGAAATAACTAAACAGAGACAGGAGAAAGTGAAGGGAAAGAAACTCTGCATTTTTTAGAACAGATCTTTGAATTCAGAACCTATCACATTAGTGAACTGAAGGAGGGAGGGAGTCATCCAAAGACTGAGTGGTTGCCAGGAAATGTCTAAAATATTTATCATATCTTCTTTTTGTCTTGCAGTGGAACTTTTGCATCCCAAGTAGCCCCTGCAAAATGCCTTTCTCAGAAAATTTTAAATATAAAAAATAATTCATAGCATGGCTCAGTGAAGTAACCATCTCTATGCTGGAATCTAAAAATATTTCACATGAGCCTGAGTATCTCCATGGTTATTCCCTAATGAGCATTTTTTTCAGAGACCTAAGATGGTCAAGTAACTGCATTATTTTATTGTGCTACTGGAACAATTGAAAGGTTTGTTAGCACCTTGAAATACAGAAACTTCATATTCCAGTTTTGTCCACAAGGATATTTGGATCACTCACCAGAAAAATTACAAAATGTTTGCTTTATCGCTGGCTATGTCATCAGCATGTTGAAGCCTTCTGACATGGAGGTACTGATGGATATGAGAGCAGATCAAAGACAGGGGTTTTCTTCAACATAATCATTGTTAAAAATGTATACGTGTGCATGCACAGTCTGCTGTCCAATTAAATCTTAATCCCTGGTATAGAACTTTGGTTGGGGATTGATATAGACTCAGATTTTTTCAGCAACTTCCACATTTTAGCATGTTGCTTCTGTCGCATGTTTAAATGAACCCTCTTACCCAGCTTAGACTCAGGTACCATTATATATGTGGGAAAGGTGACTGTAGCATATTTTGCAACTATCTGGTAAACCTTAAAGTCTTGTGAGAAAATCCGCTGGAAATGTTGATTACTGACCTGATTTTATTGATCTTTCTCCAACTATTTAATCCTCCTCTGCAGTGGAATTCACACTCCATCCTTGATAGTTCTTCTGTTTTTATAATGAACCCTAGAAACAGTGATTACATACTGCTGCTATGCTGTCCCAAAGCTATGGTGTCTTGCTTGATGCTTCTGATAGTTCTGTAGCTCACAGCTAGCACAAGCAGACATATGAATCTGTGAAGAAGTAAATTAAAATATATAATATCCAGTTTTGCCAATACCTGTGTTATTTTAGCAGGTATGGAGTAGGACTGACTGTATTAACCAGGCAACCTTTATCTACCATCCACAGAAATGTTTCTAAAGTGGCAGAGAACCTATAAAATGGCAGACATACTGGTTTTCATCACCTGAGGATAACAGATTAGGAATTCCCACATCTCTGCCAGCACAACAAACTATCTTGGATAATAATCATACCAGACAATTTATACATATCTATACCTATATCATCATCTTCATATATAATGGTTACAATTCACTTGACTGAGCTCTCTTTTGTGGTCTCTACAATTGCTGCAGGTGCCTGGAAAAGTAAATCCCAAAAGGAGAGTTGTACTCAATGATTGGCCTGATGAGGGAAGAGTACAGGGAGGTTATAACTTTTTTTTTCTAGAGGCAATGCCCTTGCATATGAGATGAGCAATATAGAATGCCCTTCTTACCACTGTGGAGACATAGTAGTCAAAGGTAAGGTTGTTGTCAACCTGCATGCCCAGGTCTCTCACCACTGAGTGCATGCTTAGGGTGTTGCTATTTATGTGGTAGTTAGCAGGAACATCGCTCTTACTGAAAAAGTTGATAACACATTTTTTTTGCATTGAGTTTAAGGCTGTGATTTTGTCACTAATCATTTGTTTGTATAAGACCCTCTTGTAGGATGTTGAGATCGTTTGCGGATTCTATGACCACTCTCAGTTTGCAGTCATCAGCAAACTTTGTCAACCACAGATCTTTACTTTTTGTTTGTACTTAGGAGAAATAGATTCCGAACAGTAGAAGTCCCAGGATTGTTCCCTGTGGAACACCACTGGTTTCAGGTATGCTGTTGGAGGTGGATTCCCCTCTTTTGACTGTGGGTTCTATCAGTGAGCCAGTTAGCAACCCACTTAACGATATAAGAGTTGATACCTAGCTGGGTGAGTTTTCAGTAATGCCTGAGTGGGAGATAGTATCAAAAGCCTTGGCAAGTCCAGATAGGCTGTATGCACAGTTTTCCCCTCGTTCAGGGCTCTGGTGACTGTCTCGAAGAAGTCCATCAGGTTTAACAGGCATTATCTCCCTTTGACAAATCCAAACTGAGTAGGGTCAAGTGTTTAGAGATTACCTATAGCTTTGTTAATAAGTGCCACGATGATTCACTCCATGGCCTTGCAGATAAGGCTAGTCAGGATAATACGTCTATAGTTCCTGAGGTCAGTGGAAACACTACCCTTGTGCAAGGGGATAAAGATGGCCATCTTCCATTCAGCTGGGATGAAGTTGGTGCTTAGAATATGATTGAAAAGAGTACTCGATGATGTTGCTAATTCTTGTTGGAGCCCATGTAGGATTCAGTCTGGGATGTTATCAGGTCCCACAGACACTTTGTGTTTTGGCCTTAGAGATGCCATTTACAACCTGCTCTCTAAAGATACAAGGTGGGAGACAGGTGGAAGGAATGTCATGGGGTATGTGTGGTGGGGACAGGGGAGTGAAGTTTTCACAGAACCAGTCAGCTAACAGGTTTGCTAAGTCCTCAGTATTTGGTGCCATTAACTACCAGTTCAGTGCAAATCAGGATATTTACCTTTTAGGCTATGGATGAAATTAAAGAACACCTTATGGTTGTCCTTAGTTGAGGATGCTATTTTGGATTTGTAGTTTGCTTTGGAGGACTTCACGAGAAGTCTTATTTGCTTGTTTAAGCTGAGGAGGGAGTGTTTCCAGTTTACGCTCCCTCTTACTTTTGGACAACAATTTCCAGGCAGGTTTGCTCTTCCCTGAAGAGCTTGTTTTGGTCCTATCAGGTACGGCTGCATCAATGCAGTTATACAGATGTTTGGAAAAGCACTGGTGTAGGACTCAGCATAGTTGCCAGATCCATCTGCGGAGGGAGATGCAGTGAAGCTATTTATAGCATCCCTTAGAAGGATATAATCTGCTTTGGAAAAGTTTTTTAGTTTAGTTGTTGCTGGGGGGGGGGGGGCAGTGAGATAGTTACTTTGAATGACACTGATTTGTGGTCAGATCTGACAAGGGAAGACCTCACATTGGGGATGCTACAGCAGTTCCCCATATTGATAAGCACCAGATCCAAGATGTTATCACCCATAGTTAGGGTGTCCACCAGCTAATGCAGGGAGTTGGAGTTAATGAACTTGAGAAACCTTTGGGTACGTGAGCTTGAGCATGAATAATTTACCCAGTCAATGCATGGTTAATTAAAAATCACCCAGAACCATGGTGTTCAGGTGTATCTTGATGGATTCCAGTAGCTCCATGTAGGCAGAGTGGGAGTCTTGATTCACAGAGAGGTTCTGTAGCTGGCAATGACTTGAATAGGTGTTCTACCAACAGTTATCTGCACCTGAGATGTCTCCAGGGAATCATACTGTTTAACCAATCTAGAGGTGTATTTATCTTTAATGAATATTGATAAACTGCCTCCTTTAGTTTTCAAGCCTTCTGTTCGTGGTCTGAAGATGTGGTAACCCGGTATGGCTGGGGTGCTCTCCACTACCTTGAACCAGTTCTCCATGACTGCACAGATGTCAGCATCTACCAAGGTAAGGACTGCTTCCAGTGAGTGCAGTTTCATGCTAAGATGCCTAATGTTTTAGCAGCATAACCTTGAGGTTGCTTTTTGATGAAATTTTTACATCAGGAATTTTGTCCTTGTGACATTGCCTAAAAAGGCACTATGGGCGTGGCAACAGCCTTTGCCAGTAGCAGAAATCCAAGGGGTGACAGATGAAGACCATCTCTGGCAAAGCATTGAGGTCTATTGATCATGTTATCCCAGGCTGACAGAAACTGGATCCCCTTAGAATGACACCAGAAACTAGGCAAATTATTGAAGTCAATGATTTTCTGTTTATATTGTGGTATCATACTAGGTGAGGGTAATATGCTTCTCAAGGCTAGGTACATACATGCCTGTGACACATAATCAGAGAGCTCAAGCATGTTTCTCTTCATGTAGTCCAGGGAGGTACATCTCAAGTCGTTCACACCAACATGTACTATGACCAAATCATAACTGTATTTGTTGTTGAAAGATTTGAGTGCCTATGCAATCTGATGAATCCTGGCACGTTCAGCCTGATAAGGGGGACATCTGTGTGTCTCACTATAGATTTTCCTATGACTATGACATTTGGAGTGGATGTGCATTGCCTTATGGGCTTTGATGGTAAGATGCTTGTGCTTACGTCATTATGTATAATGTGTGTTGTTGGTGCTATGGTTGGTTTAGCATGTATGTGTTTTGGAGGTTTCTGGTGTTTAGGTAAATTTTTTGCGAGAACCTCCTTAATATTCAGTTTATGCCATCACAGTGTAGCTCTTAAGCCTGCTCACTTAACAGTTGTTTGACAATGTGCTGCCATTTACATAAGAGGCTTTGGTCTATTTCTGAAATGCTTTGCCTATTTTGTTTCAGCTTTGTGTTCACCACTGTATTTTCTTTCTTCAAATGGTTTCCTATCCTCCTTGCTCACTATGAATGCAAACAGTATTGTAACTGGCACAGCCAAAATAACCAAAATAATAAATATAATTATTATTTACTCTTCTCCTTCACCAGACAGCAACCATGTGTTCTGAATATGCCCTGGATGTTTTTGCAAGTTGAAGGGGCCTTGACTGGCATTTAAGGATACAATGCGTCATGCATCCAAACTGAAGACAAAATGTATTAAGGAGCCTGAACAACATATGCTGACTACAACTTCCTTATGCAGTGTAAATTTTGTCTGGTTGCTAGGATTAAAGAGTTGCAAGAGTCTCTTTCAGCATTTATTCCCATTGCATCCTTGTGTTTGTTCTGGTGAAGATACCGAGTATATAGTTAATCTCTGCACTGTCTATTTATAACAACATGTCTTCCTGTGCTTTTTCCAGTGAGGGAAGGCACTGTCAATATATTTACCCACCTATATAACCCTGAACATGTTCTAGTGAGAGAAGGGCAGATTGTTTATCTCTACACCATTTCATGTGTATGCACCTGTCTCCCTGTGTATGTTCTAATGAGTGATGGGCAGGTTGTTAATATCTATACCATTTTATCTGTACATACCCGTTTTCCTGTTCTTTTCGAGAGAGGGAAGGACAGATTTTTATTCTCTGCACTCTTCCTGTGTCTACTCACATGTCTCCCTGTGCTTGCTCTAGTGTGGTAAAGATGGATTGTTATTCTCTGCACTACCTCATGTGTACCCACCTGCCTCTCTGTCCCTGTTCTAGTGAGGAAAGGACAGATTGCTAATTTTCATATCATCTCATGTGTATGCGCCTGACTCCCTGTGCCTGATCTAGTGTGGCAAAGACAGATTGTTTTTCTCTGCATTGACCTATGTGTATTCGTCTGGCTCCCTGCACCTGTTCTAGTGTGATAAAGACAGATTGTTATTCTCTGCACTGACCTATGTATAATCCCCTGTCTCCCGGTGCTTGATCTAGTGAAGGAAGGGCAGATGGTTAATCTCTGCACTCTCCCTCTGTCCACCCATCTCTCTCTCCCTGTGCTTGTTCAGGTGTTGAAAGCGTAGATTGCTAGCCTTTGTACTAAATGAAACTAAGGATAAGGTTTACATTCCAGGTCTGCACTCTGTGCCAATATTAATGCTAATGACTGGAAAGGAGGGGCACTTAACCAGGACACAACCAAAACAGTCTCACAACTCCAAGCAGAGCAGAGTTAAACAAGCAAAAGATAAATGTCCGCTTCTCTGACTATTATGAACTTTCATCATATTTCCTAGTTTGCAAAGACAGCCAGCTGTAATAAATCATCTGCCATAGCTGGTTATAAATGAATGTCATGTAGCCCAAAATTCTTTTGTGGTGTAATACTTAGAAAAAAAAAACTTTTGTAGTAGGTATTGCAGTTCCTGTCTAAAATGAATATTAATCTACCTTAGGTGCTTATTTTTATTGTACTATAATCAAAGTTGTCTAAACAGCCATCCATTTGCCAATATATAACCAAATATTTAGAGACAGATGTTTATTTCTTGCAAATTAATGTTTTCCACACGTGAAATGAGTGTTCCTTCATGTAATGTTGTATGCTTACTTCAGAAATGCTTTTACATTACAATAGCATTACAGTACTGTTGTTTAAGAATAGGAGATTTGCACCCCATAGATAATTTTTTAACAGGGCCTCCCATCAGCTGCTATCATGCCTTAGTAATTACACTTTATGAGGCTGCCAAAAGTTTAAACCAAACTGTTATCTAACTTGTTATCAAGAGTAGGCGAGTCGATACAGAAAGCGCACAATTAAATCAATTAGGGACTATTATAATATTAAAGTGGTTCTGCCAGGTATCTAACACGAGATGGTCAGGTCCTGAGAGGAAATCTTGTACCATAGCTTCTAAAATTTTCACTCGCTCCTATATTCATGGGTTGGGCCTTTACTAAACAAACTACCTGGATTATTTTAGCTTAGAATCATTGTAGTTGGTGGTTAAAGTAGCAGCTGTCAATAAATGAATGACATTCTTTATACTTGGATTTAATTCCTACAGCTTCAAAATGCATAGCTCATGACTCAGATTCTATACATGTTGTTCAAGTAAACCAAAACTCCAAGGTCACCCTTTGAAAAATGCATTTCTGTCCTCCCTTGAAAGAGGCATTTCTGTCCAGAGGATGTTACTCATTTAACAGAGACCAAAGAAATTGTCTGAATGAAGGAATGCATAAATATATATTTTTTGATTTGTGAAAAGTATAAAAATGAGTAACAGAGAATATGCTTCTTGTTTGTGTTTTTTTTTTTTCTGTTTGTCTTATGTTGACCTAAACAACACGCATTGTAATGCATCTTTCCAAACACTACACACCAACCAACCAGCAGCTGGAGGCATAGACAGGTGATTTTAGGATGAAATAATCCACAGTTCTATATTTTAGGGATAACTATCGTGGGAACTTAGGAAAGTAGATAAATGGAATTCCACTTTGTGGACTTTTTTGTGGTTTTTTTTACTAGAAAAAGTTGCCATCCACCCATGTGATTAAGATGTACCTACATCCCAGTTTATGAGACTGAAACATACTTGTTGTTCTTATGATGAGTATTTTATACAATCTAAGGATTTGATATATAGATTTAAACATACTGGTTATTCAGGTACATAGTTAAACATGATAAAATCGAAGGTTGATTATTTATCAGTTTCATCTTTACTAAAATATAAAGTGAATAACCCCCCCAAATTCAACACCGATCAGAATTTTGCTATTACCTTTGCTGTGAATTCCAGTCATTTTCTGAAATCATTCAAAAGCAATGACCTATTTTACTGTCAGAAAATGTACTTTGATGTTTATTCCTCCCACATGATTCCTGAACAATGCAAGAAGTCTGTGTATTTGAGCTGAAATAGCTCAGTTGGGAGAGTGTTGGACTGCAGATCTAAAGGTCCCTGCTTTAATCCTGCCTTTTTCGACAAAAGAAGCTTTTATCATTGAATTGGGGTTGGTACAATGGTCAGGGTGTTTTCCCTACAAATTCAAGTTGCAGAATTTGATTCCTGCCTTTGGAATGGAAATTGGATAGACCTAAAATGGTCCCCAAGAGCAGTTAGCCTAGTACTGATCTATACAATATACTTATTTACAGAAGAAATAAAAATTTGGCACAGTATGTCCATCAATTTAAGATTGAATGCAGTCCACATAACATTCCAAGGTTTCCATCTGGTATTATGGGATGCTTTCCTTGTAGCAGATGGTCTTTTGGAGAATACCTATTAAAAAGTATGTTTTTTATACGAAGAACTGCTGTAAATTGTTTCAGATTAAAATGCTAATTACCTGTAACACCACATGGGTGGTATACTTAGTACAATGCTCCTGTAGTTCCTTCTTCATGGAACGTACCCAGCCTCTCCTCCCTTTAAGGAAAGAATTTCAGAACATTTGCATGACATACATTATAGGAAACTACTTAGTACCTTATTTATAAACTCTTTGGCTCACCCTAGATGTATTTTCACTTTTATTGAAACTGAAAGAGTTAATTTTGTGGGCTCTCCATCTAAACAATATTTGAATGATTTGTTGGACAAGAAAGAAAAAATTTGGATTATTTTCATTGGGGCTTTATTTCATCCTGGAATGAATGGCCATTAATAATATTTGAAATACAATCCCTAGGGGAAGTTTACTTTCATTTATTCAATTATTAAGGGAATAAAAAGATTTATGTATGTTTCATTTCATTTTTACTTTTTTATTTTTATTTGTTGATGTCACTAATCATATGATTAATTTATATTATATACTGTAAGCCTCTTGCAGTCTACGCATTATTAGCACTGATGAACATACAATGAGCAGTAAAACCAGTTTGTAATAAACTTGCATTTTATTTTCATTATTTTCAGTGCTTTATATAAATATGTATTTGGGTAACATTCAAGTGATTGATTGCAAAGTAGTCGAAGCAATTCATGACTGAACCCTGAGTAATGAAGCACTTCTAACTGAATTTATTGTATCTGATGAGTCCCACTTCTAGTCCCATGTTAAAGCTCATCCCGTTGTTGTGGGTACTTGGTTATTGTGGAAATGTTACCTCCCCTGTTGGACCCATGTTAAAGCCCATGCACTATTTGCAGTTGATTATGTTTTGATTATTAATAGTTCAATGATTTTTTCAATTAAATTACATAGATATAACATAATTTCACAGTTCTCTCCAAGTGATAGGTCAAAATTATATAACTCTGAAGTGAAATATTCTAATAATACCTCTGCAAATAAAATGTTGTAAATATATTAAAAAAATATTGCAAGCAGTGATACTACTTTAAATAAGAAAGGCTTTTTTTTAAGTTGACTAAGGAGGGTTTCCACAGGAATTGTTAGCAATCCAAGTATTTTATTAAAGTGGTATATAAAAACAAGGGTTATGGCCTTTTTAGTCAGAGAACTTGGCCTCTCAATGTAGTCAAGTTTGTGACTGGAACAGTGTTTCTTGGGATTGTGCTTCAGCAAAGAAGAAATTCTAGAATAATTTGAAGGAGCCTGGAAATATTGTAAGGAATCCAATAAAAGAAAGCACCTCAAAAAAAATTTTTTTTTTGGGGGGGGGGGATTAATAAAATAGGTACTTTATGTCTGAGAGAAGAGTCTGACCCATCATTTTATTTTTCTTTTGTTTAATATAACTACATTATTTGTACTAACTGGTGGCCTTTCTTGCATCTTTTTATACAACATCTGTGGACGCAGCAGGCATAACTGTCACAGTTTTGTTCCATACAAGAAAGAATCCTGAGTTATTCCTTTCACTTCCTGAAAGACCATTAGCTGAGCACATTTTCTCCAGTTGAAGACAACTTGCAGTCCTGTGGTATGAACAGCGAGTTTTGTTGTATATTTGGAGTCTGTGCTTATTCCTATGCCTAGATGATGACGATGATGATGATGATGATGGAGCAATTGCTTCAAATTATTGCTACTGCAGCCATGGGGATGGTGGAGATTGCTAAGTCCATGGTGACACCATAGATTATTTCACCTTTTAAGCAACTAGCTAGGGCACACCTCGCGATTGTCCTGATTTTCATAGAATGTCCAGATTTTTGCCTCATATTTCATTCTGTTCCTCATAAAATTTGTGGTTTAATGGCAAATCACTGAAGATTAAAGTCACTAAAAATGACACACATTTCTGTCTCAGACTTCATATCCTTCAGAATATGCATGCTAACAAATATCCTGTTATTCTAGCAATTTTATAAGTTTGTAAGACCAATATTTAAAACATGTCCTTATTTTTGGGCCTTTTTCCCCCAATTATTTGAAGCTTTGTCCAGAGTTTTTGTACTTAGAGGTTGTGAGGTATGAACCTGGGAGAAGATCTGTAGCCACAATTGAATAAAGTGGGCTGCTGACCTGGGAGCAAGCTGTCAGGTGGTGTGATTAGCAGATGCCAATTATGTGTGAGCCCAGTATTGCCACTGATAAGTGAATGCCAGTACTGCATTTACAGCTCAGCTGAAGAACTGAAGTACTTAACATGAGGTGAGTGTGTATGTGGTAGCAACTGTAGTAAGCTTGTTACAGTTTGTTACTCTGAGTTCAGAAGACACTAGTTTTGGGATCTGCAAAGGCTGCCAGTTGAGCTAGCCATGGTTCTGCCAAGGAGACAGACATCAAGGCATTCTTCATGACCTTGAAATGGAATGTCATCAGGAAGGATGGAACCACAATGAATAGTATATAATCCTATCAGACAAGTTATCTGGAAAGCCTTTAAAGGATATGGAAGGGACTGAGTATCAGGACTGATAAAGCTAAAAATGCATTCTTAGTTCAAGCTAGTGCTACCTGTGAGACACAAGCTCAAAATTTCAGAGCTGGATAGTTTCTACTGACAAAATGGGAAGATCTCAATTATGTGATTTAAAGCATGTCCTTAAACTATGGTTAGAGTGTGTGGATCAACATACTAAAATTGAAACAACAGAAATGTTAGTCACTGAGAAATTTAAAAGGGTTTTGGCTGCTAATTTAAGAACCAGGGTGCTTCAAATTAAAACTTAGCACACTGAAAATGTTGCTGTATTTGTAAAGAGAGAGAGAGAGAGAGAAGAGATGGCTATGCAATGAAACTGTACTTATAGTACTACTACTACTACTAACAATAATAGTAATAATAATAATAATAATAATACCCATTTGCTAACAAGGTAGGCCTACTGGACACTCTGTCCCTCTTCTGTGGTGACCTGGGAACAATGCCTGGTTAAATGACTTGCTGAAAGTCACATAGAAGGTAAATGAGGGCTGAGGGAATCAAACGCTGTACCACAGCTCATAGGCATAAGCCTCTGTGCCAATTGCCAGCACAACTGAAATTCTAAGCTTGTGGTAAAGCCTGTGCTAAGCAAACAGCAATGTCTGACAGGGTAGGTGCTATTGGGGGAAATCACATCTGCCCAGTGGTGTTGTGAGACTTGAAGCCTCAGGTGATCAACAAAATGGCAGATTATTGCCACATTCATAGAAATAGACAGACTAAGGAGGGCCATCTCAACAAAGTGCCAACATAGTCCATCATATAAATGGAAGTGAAAGATGTATGTTAGAAAGCAAAGAGTAGCAAGCAGAATAATACTCACAAGGGTAATCATAAGGACTAAGTGTTGGGGGGAGGGCTTTTTTGTGGAAAAAGCTCTCATTTTTCATAAAAGAAAAGTAAGGGTAGTAGGCAAAGGTAACGAGGAATGGTTGTGGGAGGAATAAAGGGAGAAGGGAAAGGATGTTTGCAGGGGCACACAAACATTAAAAATACACATAAAGACAGACAAGCATGGTACTGATACAAACGGTGAGAGCAACAGAGAAAAGAAATAGAAATGGAGCCTTGCTGATGGAGAGGACTGGACAACAAACAATAAATAAATATTGACACATACATGGATGAGAGATAGGTCAAGGCACATGGTGGGTGCCAGACCAGCCAGAACCAACCCTTGCAGAGATCAGTAACTTCCATGACTGATGTCATGTGCAGGCTTGAAAGTTTTGTGACTCAATCTGATATACCAGGAGGCAATCCACTGTTGTGAGGCAGGCATCCAGTTTTGTTTTACCTCGAATGACACCATCGTACACCACTGCTGCTGGGAATCACACAGTACTCCACTGGGTCACTAGGAGAAGAGAAGCCTCAACTCCCCTTCTGAGAAGTGGCCATAGAGACTACCAATGAGCCCTCAAGGTTGCCTTCAGCAAGGTGACCTCTCAACCCCTGCTGAAAAGCAGGTGTGATGTGCACTGGTGATCAGGCACCAGAGACGGTAACTGACGCAGACTGAGATGGACACTACCACTCCTCTGCCACCACCACAACTGGACCAGCAGGAAAAAGAAAAAACAAAAAGTGAACAGATTAGTATAAGCATGTATTATACATAATATTAAAGCTGCACAGTTCACATGATAGACATACCCTGCTGCAAGTAGAGATGCCCTTATTTCCTGTGATAGCCCTCTGTTACACCATATTCTTAACCTGCTGTAAGGCAAAGTACAAAGAATTTAATAGACTAATGGATCTGTGAAAAGAAAAAGGGAAAAATGCTTAAATCAAAACTCTGGCTCTCTGTCACTAATCTCTGCTCACAACTGGCTAAGCAGGTCAGGGTTATACTGCCACTGGGCACTATAGTGATGCTTGCTGTGATCACTAGTAAGTGGAATGCAAGTGTTATCACTCAACTTCCTGGCAAGTCTATATCAGGTATCAGCTTTTTGCAAAACAACATCATATTGGCCCATCAGGTGCTCCCGAAGGTCCTTATGGAGGAAGAACAAGAAAATCTTCTACCTGGGACACCATACAGTAGCCCTACTGTTCCTAGTGCCTGAAACAGCCATGTTCACTTTGTTTCTCCCAAGAAACAAAATCGTAGCCCCATGCATATGGACACGTTCGGACATCACATGATACACTTCACAGTAGAACAAGAAGGCACTTCAGAATGGGTCTTTTAGACCATTCCATTGTGCTACAGGCTTCACAGATGCTATGCATAAGCATGTTGTGCACTTCTGTCACCAGCCCCGAGATGGACAGGGATGAGCAGGTTAGCACCACTTAATGTTAATAGTGGGTGTGATAAGGTAACAAGTCAAAGTTGGTATCAATAAATTCCCACATTAGTACATCTACACAGTAAAAGGCCTGATTTAGCCCAATAAAAAGTGGAGATACCACATTGCGAGAGAATGCACTAATACAAGCAACTGTGGAATAAGAAGTTTACTGTACTAGATACTGGCTCCAAAATCAGCATACTGAAGGAAGACAAGACATTTGGTAATATATCCCTGCACTGAACTTAACATCATGGTGGACAGCAGTAAAAGGGGCATAGTTGAAGTGGCATATGTGAGTATGGGAGAACACCAAATGACATTACACTGTCATGTTGAGCTGTGGGATGGGTGGGGCACACCAGAATCAATGTGCACATAAGGTAGAACATGCCATGTAGGAAACAATGCCACCCATACATAGGGTGAGGCACGGCAACATATATTGTTAGGGGTGAGGTTACAGAGTGTGCACAGTATTACAGGGGTTCAATTCAAGGATGTGGGAAGGGGTGTTATGATAACATGCCTGTGACCACAATACTTAAATCTCTGAATTGCAGCCATTATATGCATTGCCAATTTCCAGGCTATTTTGTGCAATGCAATAGGTTGGCTGTCTGTGAATACCAGACACACTGTTTCTGTGCGTAGATATTGGATTTAAAAATAGTCAACAATCAGACAGATATATATATATATATATATATATATATATATATATATATATATATATATATATATATATATATATATATATATATATAAAATATGTATTTCAAATGCAAATATGTATCTCTGTGCATGTATATCTATAGGTATCTGTATATCTCTATATATAAAACCTTGACTTTAGATGATTATCACTGTTGGAGTGAGACCTTGACCCCGTGTGCAAAACTAGGAAAAAGGATTGTGGATGGATATCTATATCTATATCTATATATGTCTATATATATATAAAAGAGCGAGACAGAATATGTGTGTGTGTGTGTGTGTGTGTGTGTGTGTGTGTGTGTGTGTGTGTGTGTGTGTGTGTGTGTGTGTGTGTGTGTGTGTGTGTGTGTGTGTGGGTGTGTGTGGGTGTGTGTGTGTGTGTGTGCATCTCATCATCAAACCCCTTTTTCCCATTTTCTACATAAAGTCAGGATATCACTAACTGTCGCCATCTCTCACAATTCAATGGCACTGGTCTACCTTCTTCAACAGTCATGTCTGACTGTCGAAGGTCTTCGCTCACAGAATCCATCTATCTCCCTACTGGACACATTTGTTTCCTCTTGCCTTCTTCCTGTCTGCCCCAAATCTACTTCATCAGAGTATCTTCTGCTTTCCTGTACATGTGCCAGAACCAGTAACATAGCTAGGGTGGGGTATGAGGGGTAGCTGCCCAGGGTGCAAAGTTGGGGAGGGCAATCAGCTGATCCATATGTCAAACCAGCATTGCACTTGTGGCCGAAAGTGACATAGTGCTCTGTATGTGGTCTAAACTGTCACAACTCCTGCCTACATTGTAACAAACAGTTTGCTATGTTTAAAAGTAAAAAATATATATTTTTTAACCAAAGCCTGAGCACTATAGAGCTCCTTGCAGGTAGAGCATAAACTGTAGCAACTGTTTGCTACATTTGTAGCAAGCAGTTTGCTACAATTAAAAAAAAAAGATTTTTTTTTTAAATGAAAACATGAGTTCTGTAGTGCTACTTGCAACTGGGTATAAACTGTAGCAACTGTTTGCTACATTTGTTGCAAACAGTTTGTTACAGTTTAAAAGAAGGATTTTTTAAATAAAATCTGTTGAAGAAGGGTTAGTGCCAGGGCACAGAAATGGGACTTGAATTGCTGGGGTAGATGGGGGAAGGGTTGCCATGCATCCAGCCACCTGGCTGGTGTGCCAGTAGAAGATTTTTTTTTTTTTGCCCTTCAATGTTGAGCTGGGGGGAGGTGGAGATCTATAATAAATTGATCACTTACAATCTTACAGTGTAGTCTTCAACTTATTACAGTGAAGTGCATTTTTTTTGTTCTTCAAGTAAAGAGCTGAGGGAATGTGGTGCTGGTTCATAGTACCACTCCACGGTGCTGGTTGAACAAGCTACATTTTTAGCTTGAACCACCATAATCTGTTCTCTCTGATGTTATCTGCAGTTGGGGCTACTTGGGTTTCTGCTGTAACTACAGAAGACATCAATAAGAATCTCATTTGATATACCTTACATCCTCATAATTACATCAGTCAATCCATCCCTCTTATTAATATCTATAATCTTCAATTTATTATGTCAGCATTTGTAATAGTTTTATGGAAATAGACATAAGGACAGATGTTGTACAACATCTTCAGTATCTGTCTAGTCAGAGATTCATAACAATAATAATATTAATAATAATCACCATCATTATTATCATACTATACCCTTTTCCTATGGATGTGTAGTAATCCACACCAAAAAATAAATGTTTATTACAGCGCTTGTGATTTCCCTAGTTATGTCTTTGCTAACCACTGTCAAGGTCTGAAAACTAAGTAATGAGAAAACTATTACATTATTGTGCTTTCTTTCTATTTTTTTTTAATTACATGGTAGAAACCTTGCTAGAAGCTTCATTATTTTTAGAGAAAAATGCTGAAATGTATACATTACTTGGCATGACAATGCACTAAAGTAAACCAAAGTGAAGAATCTCACGGCAGTGTTTGCCAATTTATTTACTGCAGTGCTACAAAGGAGATCCTAACAACTGCATAAAATAAAATGTATGCCAGCCTAGTTAGATATGGTCCACAAACTCTTCTGGTTTTGTTGCTAGTCTTTGACCTACAGGATTATGAAAGACTACCATCAAATGTACTGCCCCACAAGTTGTCCAGTTCGTAACAGTTTTCCCAAAAGGTAAACCTATTAGTGGTTTGTTATTATAATAGGAAGCATATGCTGATTCCTCTCACTTAATTCATGCATGAGTCATTGGGTTCTCTATCTTGTATCACTCATTTTCTGCAGTTACATCTTACACCTAACGTCAGTAGTAGATTTCTTACAAAAATAAGCGAGATTTATATAAAAATACTGTGACTCCAGGAGAGTGGAGAGAAGAGGTCAGAGCCAAAGTAAACAAGAGAAGTCAGGCAAGCAGTGAGAAAGTAAGCAGGACAAAATTTGGTGAACAGCTGCTGTTGGAAGAGGTAGGGGGCAAAATTTGTTTATATAAGTATTGTGGCAAAAGATGCCCCCCAGCCAATATATAAAATAAAACACACGTGGTGGTCTGTCAAACTGACATGTTGCATACAGCTTTAGTGTTGCAGGCGTACATAAATCTCTCATGCTTCACCATTGGAGTTGAACTAGCATCCAGAACTTTCAGTGTGTTTACAAGTCTCAATGAATATACACTCTGTGCAATGCATTATACACACTACAGCCTTAATTTGGCACCAATATAATTCCAATAGATAAAGCTATATGCATTTCTGACTCAAATATATTCTTATTAATTAATTAAAGCAGTTCGCTCCATCTTCCACACAATAAAAACTGCCAGGTTCTGCAGTCTTCAGCTGTATGGTAATTTGTTATCATTGGTATCTTTACCCAAAAACAACTATTACTTTTCTTTGATTGAGCTTACAGTAAGCCTGGCAAGTACAATCTGTTTAGTCTTTCTTCCCCATCATCAGTATAACAGTGACTACAAAGAGTGTCTAATGTATGAAACTAAATGAAACAGCATGCAGATTGTAGGATGTTAAGAGAAAAAGAACTGTGCTCCTTTTAAATGGTGAACCAAGGATCTTAGTATCCTAAGAAAGAGTATAAAAGCTAGCCATATTGTTGATGATAAATAAGAGGAATTCATGCTTAGTACCATAACATAGGATGATAAATACTAACACTGAAAGGGTGTCGGTTTTTGTACATGTTTACAATACATGAAACCCATAAAATGCATGTAATAAACCACTGCCATATAATGGCAATTAAAATGGCTTTTTAAAAATATATAGCCACTTATGATGCCTGCAATATAGCATAGAAATCCTTAGATGGAATTCATGGCATTCAATACAGCTATCACACTGGAACACAAACAGCAAGAAACCCAATAAAAGGAACAGCAGGATAATAACTGCATGAAATACCACCTAGGATGGACAGCAAAGGAGGATGGAGAGGATGTGTCAGCTGTATCACTGTGGTCAGATATTTGGTTAAGGCACCTCTGGGAAGGGCACAAGTGTGAGACTTGCAGCAGAAAGCGGTCAATTTAGTTGGAGCAAAGGGTGTTAATGCTAGCGCTGGGAGAGCTCAAGAGGTACATAAATGAGCTACAGAGGTGAAGGGCACAAAGACGATGACATGAGGTGGGTAGCAGAGGAAGAGTACAACATGCAGTATAACCTGGGCAGAAAAGTGATAGCCAGGAAAGACTGGGTTCATAGATTCATAGGTGTTTACTAGGCTAATACCCACAAGGACTTTTTAAGCCTAGTCGCATTCAAAAACTCTGACAAGTTCCGATAGGTTAGGGATGTGGACAGGGGAATGTTACATACAGTATGTGTGTATTAGAGGTATAAGGTTTGGGTATGTAGTGTAGGTTGGGAAATGTCATTGTATAATGCAAAGAACTGGAAATAAATATAGGGGAGTTGCAAACAATGATGGAGTTGGTTAGGAAGGACATAGCAGGGGTAATAGGAGGTATTCTTGATTTAGAAATAATAGGCTGGCAGTAGATGGAGTCGCAGTGTATGTGATGGTTGGGATCAAGTGCAGCATGTTGGTGCAAAATGGAAAGGGAATTTAAGTAAGGGGTAAGAAAGGAAAAGGGATATGGAAGGGGGCAAAGAACAGAAGTAGTGTAGTAATCCTGCTTATAGATGTCTGACTGTAAATGTGAACAAAGATGAGTTAATTATGGACAGACTTAAAAGATGGATAGTAAAAAAATGATGATAGTCATGGGTGACTTCAGTCTATTATGAATTCACTGGAGTGTCCTATGTAAAGAGCTGGGATGGAGAGGGAAACAGTCAAAATGATGTTGGAGTTTGTTTGTGTCCACAAATTGACGAGCCATTGAGGAAGGTTAGGATTCTTGTTACTGTACTCAGCAAGGCTGAGGGGGGTAGGTGATGAATTAAGGACACTTCGTAGTCATACTGATCATACTGAATTATGGAAAAAGGGAAAAGGTAGGTCATGAGGGAAGCTTCTAGGGTTACTAAGTTATAGGAGGCCATTAAATATGAAAGAATAGTGACCTGAAGGAAAGCATGCAGAGTAAAATGCAGAATGAGATGAAGAGGAGTCCTGTGTGGTTAAACAAGGGTATAACAACAATAAAGTATATGTTTCCTAATACCAAAGCCTTGAATACAGTTATTTTGAGAACAAGGCTTCAAAACGTGTTTTCATACAACAAATGATTGAACATATAACAGGCCATAGAACACTGCATACAGACACACGTATTCACTAACTTACAAATAATCACACAGTCTCTCTCTCTCTCTCTCTCTCTCTCACACACACACACACACACACACACACACACACACACACACACACACACACACACACACACACACACCTTAGTACACAAAGTACTATTCACTACACTTTCACAGAACTTATACATTTATCTTCAAAGTATGCACACAGTACACTTTCAACAACATTATGTGCATCAGATTTAAGGCTGGACACTGTGTGCACAGACCACACCTGAAATCACAGAAGCTAACACAGCTGATACTGATGGTAATGGATTTGGAGCGCTGATATTCAGAACTGCATCAGAATGATGGTGACAGCTAGTGCATGTGAAAACTGTGAGGGAAGATCATAAAGGTAGGTATAAATGCAATAGGAAAATCACGTACAGCTAAGTAAGGCAAGCAGATGCAAAGCTGGAAAAGGATCACACTGAGGGGGTTTAGGGGTGGGAATAATCTGTTTTTAGTACTTAAGGAAAACTGGAAGATGACCTCTGTTTTGAATAAGTTAAAGAAAGAGAACACAGAGTTTTAAATAAGTAGATTATGATGCTAATATACTCAATGAGATTTTGGGGGGGGGGGGGGTTGTTTTTTTTTTACATCTGTTTTCCCAAAATAAAGGAAGTGTCTATAGTCGGTTTAGAAGGGGAGATTTATACTAGATGCTGGAAGATTGGTAGAATTAGAATTTGATGAGTTGTGCAAAAAAGGAAACTTGGGTTTTGAGGGGAAAATAAGGCACAGGGGCCTAGTGGCCCACCTACTCGAAAATCTGAAATATGTCATGTAAGGATTGGAAAATCCTTTGCATGCATAACTTAATGAGGAATTAGCAATGCATGACTTGTAAAATGAAGATATCAGGCCATTATATAACAAGGTGTACATATCCTGAGAAGTGAGTGACCCGTTAGTTTGAATTGTGTGCTACAAAGTGCCATGGAAAGTATTCTGAGAGAAAGACTAATTAGTTTTTTTTTCTAGCTGATAATGAAATTCAGAATGAGTGACAGCATGGGTTCATGGTGGGGAGATCTTGTCAGAGTAGCCTGCTACAGTTTCACAAATGAGTGACCTCTAAACTGGACGGGGTAATTGGGTGACTGTACTGTGTATTTTGTTTTAGCAAAGCATTTAACTTTTCTTCATTGACAATTCCTAGAGAAGCTGAATGGGATAGGCATCAGTTATAACCAGTTACATTTAGGAGAAAAATGTCTGGAAGAGATGATGCAAAGAGTACTTGTGAAAGGGGTTTGGGTTCTATCTGGAGCAAGAAGTGTGACAAATGACATTCTACATCAGTCTTGGGACTATCCCTGTTTATAGTTTTTGCATCAGGTATTACCTTTTTTTAGGTGGATGTTAGAACTACACTGGGTGGTACAGTGTTTACTGGGGAATCATTCTGAAGAAAGCAAGTGCTAACTGTAGCATTCAGATTTCAGGAATGTGTGTGCTAAATAGGGATTGTGAGAAATAAAGGATCCTAACAATCAACAAACACTTTAGGGATATAAAAGAAATTATGTCTTTCTACAAAATAACAATTCCAGCAGATCTGAAGAACTGTGTACAGCTCTGGAGGCCATACAGAGATGGAAACATTAAAATGAGGGAGGAGTGTCACAGAAGGGCAAATAGGGTGGTTCAGGGTCTGGAGGGTATGAAATAGGAACATGGAATGAATGCATTAGGGTTGCTCTCAGTTGAAATGAGGGAAAAGGAGACATGATGAGTTTGCAAGGGACTGAAGGAATATGTCAGGGAGTAAGCTGGGAAGAAAGGACTGCAAGACAGACGTCAGTCTGCAAACTTGGGACACAACTTTAGAATGGACATGAGAAAGTTTTTTTTATAACTGACAGGGCAGTGAATGGTAGAATATGCTTCTTGTGTTGGGTGAATGGTGCAAATCTCTGAGACTTTTACAAAGGACAGATGAGTAGGAGGGATGGGAGTGTAGAGAAAAGTGTGCAAAGACAGTGTAGTTGTGGGTGCTAGTAGTAAATAGAATGTTTTATATTCTTCTGGTCCCACTATGTATGTGAGTATCACCCTATGTAAAGAAGGACCAGCAATAAAAAGAACAGATATAATTTCAAACAGTAGGAATGTCACAGAGAGGGGCAGGTAAAAGATGGATAACAAGAAAACAACTATGGTTAGAATTAGGTCTGAGGGTACCCACACTTAAACATTCAAAAGGATGAGGAAAACCTTGTCCTGAACTGGTTAGTACTCTTTCCTCCTCTCCCTGCTCCTCTGACATTTTGAAACTTGCAGCTACAACTCTTGCTTCACTGCTTCTTTGAGCCTACAACAAACTATTCCTCCTAGCTTGTCCCCCCTACACCTCTGCTGCTCTTACTTGATTTTTGACTGATAGTCTACTTTTCCATTGTAGCTCGAGGCCCAGGACTAGCCCCGGTCCATTCACCCCCGCTACGCTCAGGCTCACTCTGCTTTCCTACCCACCCCCATTCCCACACCCCCATATAATTTCCTTTATACTTATCCCTAGACACACCCCTTCCTGCTGTCCTAACATTTCACTTCCCTCCCCGCCTCTCTTTCACTACTCTCACCTACTTCCCTACAGACTTACATCTCTTCAAATTCTCTCCACCTCCTCCTACTGGCCAACCTCAATCCTATTCTACACTCCTGCCTATATACTATTGACTTACACTAAAGCAGCTAACTCAACTTATAATTTTTTTCATTCTGCCTCCATTACATCTCCTGACATCTTTCACTGTCTTTCAACCTTACTTACCTCCAATCTACTATAGTCCCATATATTCTCAGAGCTATGTCTTCTGCTCTCTGCACCAACCTGTAGATATCACCTCATCTATACCCCCTCCAAACACACCTCTTTCAAGAATCAAAATATCTCCCTCCAGCCTTATACAATCTAAAACCAAAATCAAGTACCTCTCTACCTATCTCTATAAACAAAAGTCCTCCTTTCTCCCTATGCACCTAATCCTGTCTGTCTGAAGATATCCATCCCAGTCCTGGACCTGCCACATTCCCCCTCATCAAAAGTCCTATCCCTTCCAACCAACATGTCTCCACCTTACCTAAAAAACATACCACATTTTACTCTATGAATATCAGAAGTATACTCAATAAAACAAGGGAATTATATGCCTGGATTGCTAACCATAACCCAGATGTAATAGCTCCTACTGAAACCTGGCTAAAACCTGATATCCCAGATACAGACGTTCTTCGCCAGGGTATAATATGCTTCGCCTTGATCGCCCAAAGAAAAAAGGCAGAGGAATCACTGTTATCTACTCTAACCACCTAACTCTCTCTCATCTCAATGAAACAATACCATCTTTCTCTCCAGCTGAAATCATAGCAGCCAACCTTAAACTTAATAACTTTACTACTATCACCGTAGTATCCATCTATATTCCACCAGGTGATAATACTCCTTTACTAGAAAACATTCTCGCTTATCTTACTGAACGCTATTCAAATGAGATTATTATCCTTGGTGATGTAAATATAAACTGGCTAGCTCTAAATCATCCACACTCTACTTCTCATATTAACTTACATGGCTTTATTCAAATAATATCAGAACCTTCTCACTACAACAACCCACAAATTCCTAGCACTCTAATTCACTGGATACTAGTTTCAGATCCCACCTTATATCATAATCCTGAAACCCTACCCAATTCCCTTAGTGACCCCTCCCCTATAGAAGTTACTAGATTCACTCCTCATAGTACTAGACCTCATAGATACATAATCTGCCGAAAACTAACCAACTTTTCCCTTGATGCCTTAAACACCCTTCTCTCCAGAATCAACTGGACCCACCTTAAGGAGCTCACTCTAGATGAAGCAGTTCAATCCTTTAACACTACCTTTCTTGACATACTAAACTCTCTTGCGCCTCTTCACACTGTTAGAATAAAGACCAAGATATCCCCATGGCTTTCTAAGACAACCCGCAACCTTATGAGAAATAGAGACGGGCTGTGGAAATCCTGGATAAAATACAAACTCCCCTCTCACTGGTAAAAGTATAGAGAACTTAGAAACCAGACTAAAAAACACATTGCTAAAGATAAAAGGGAATTTTACTTCAACCCTCCTATAGCTCTAAGAACAAATCCCCAAAAAGTCTGGAATTCAATCAACCACATATTGCATCGTGGGAAGCCCTCCTCCCCCAGTCCCAACCCAAATAGGACACCTGAAGGCACTGCTACTATATTTAATACTTTCTTTATAGAATCTGTTACAAAGATGGTTAACACAAATCCTCCTCTACCTAAAGACGCCAATCACTCTGCCTTAACTTCATGTTCCAACTTCTCTAAACCCTTTTCTTTCTAACCTGTATCCACTACTTATATTAAATCTTTACTCTCTAAATTAAAACCATGCTCAACTTCTGATGATAATATTCCTTCCTTTCTCCTCCAGCTAGCAGCTGAAACACTTGCCTTTCCTGTATCTATCTTGATTAACCGCTCTATCACTAAGTCCAAAGTTCCATCTATTCGGAAAGAATTTTATACATTACCTATCCATAAAGGAGGTAACTCCCATGACATCTCTAACTTTAGACCTATAGCCATTCTGTCACCCCTCTCTAAAATACTTGAATCATGCATACACAAGCAAACACTGTGATATTTATTACAAGAAAATCTACTTACTCCCACTCAGCATGGATTCCGCCCTAAACACAGTACAACTACTGCTCTGATCTCCTTTATGAACACTATATCTCTGGCTCATGATAACAATATACTTGTCTCCTGTCTTTTCCTAGATCTTTCTAAAGCCTTTAATACCATCTCTCACTCTCTACTTCTGAATAAACTGACTAATCTTAACTTCTCTCTGGCTACTGTCACTTGGTTCTCCAGCTATCTCTCTGATCGATCACAATCAGTGAAGTGGTTCTCAGCACTCTCCCTCTCCCTCACCATCAAAATGGGTGTACCCCAAGGTTCCATCTTGGGACCACTGCTGTTTAATATTTTTACTAATCTACTATACACTTCCTGCTCTCAGTCATCTCTTGTACAACATGCTGATGACTCTACAGTAATTATTATCTCTGATTCTACCTCACATCTCATCTCTCAAACTCAAGATGCTTTACATCAGTCAAAACCTGGCTCTCCAATAACCAACTAATCCTAAACTCTAAAAAAAAAAAAAAAAACTCCTTCTCTTTCTTCCAAAAACGCTTACCCATATCAAATCTACTTTTACCATACTGTGTCTCACTAAGACTCCAATATTACCTGAAACCAGTACCAAACTCTTAGGTGTCCCTATCAATGATCATCTTAAATTTGACTTGCACATTAATAACTGCATTAGGAAGACTCATCAAACATTAGGCCTCCTTTACAGAAACAGAAAGTTTCTTACCACTAAAGCTAAAGTAATCCTATCTCATAGCCATCTACTACCCAGTCTTATATATGGATCACAAATCCTTACAAACCTTAATACTGCACTCCTTGCAAAACTTAACTCAACATATAACAAGATAGCAAGATTTGTTGCCCATCATACTTATAAAACTCATCACTGTGTCTTATTTAAACACTTAAACTGGCTGGAACTACCCAATCTGCTTCTTCTCTCTCAGTCTCAGATTATACATTCTATACTATTCCAACCTTTCTATTCCCCTAGCCTATCCTCCTGTGTATCCCACTAAACTCCCACTTTGATCACTGCACAGCTCTGACCAAGACTTACTAGTTATCCACAAACCTAGGACTAAAATGGGTAGTAACCTTTATAGCTATCATCCTACCATTGTGTGGAACAGCCTCTCACTTCAAATTAGACAAATAACTCAACCCAAATAATTTTAAAGCAACTATAAAGGAACACCTAATGAGGGCGGCCACGGTGGTGCAGCAGTTAATGTTGCCGCCTCACAGCAAGAGGTTCTCCGGTTCGATCTTCGGCTGGGGTGCCTTCTGTGCGGTGTCTGCATGTCCTCCCTGTGGTCGCGTGGGTTTCCTCCGAGTGCTCCGGTTTCCTCCCACATCCCAAAGACATGCTGTAGGTGGATTGGACACTCTAAATTGGCCCTAGGTGTGAGTGTGTGCATGTGTGTGCCTTCTGTGGAAGGTTGGGCACTGGGCTGGCAACTCGACACTGTAAAACTCCACTGCCAATCATGAGTGGACAGGTGATCCACTGTGGCAACCCCTAACCAGGAAAAGCCAGAAGAAGATAAATGAACACCTAAAAGTATGCTGGTCCTGCCCCTGTACACATCCCCCATAATCTATCTCCCCACACATAAACTGCACACTAATTGATCACTTTCTTCCACCTTTGACCTTTCCTATCAGTCTCTGACTAACTTCCTTTTCCTATCCCTTAACTTAGTTCCTATATACATTCCTTCTTCTTCACTTCCCATAAGTAACTAATATTTATATGGAACTAATATTCCATGGCTGTATGAATATGTAGATGGCTGTATGAATATGTCTAATTTCTCACATTACCTGCATCATTCATGTTTGCTTTTAGATAGTTAGAACTTGTATAATGTTGCTAATACCAGCATAAATTGTAACTAGCTCTCTAATTGCTTTTTACTTGTTATTGTATAATGATACTGGAGCTTTTCTCCCCAGGCCTCTGCTGAAAAAGGGCTACTTTGTAGCTCAGTCAGACTACTCCCGGTCAACAAATGTAAAATAAAATAAAATAAATAAAATGAATAAATAAATAAAAAGAAACACGGATAAAAATACTTAGAGAATATTAAAAGGATGAATGTAGAAGGCAGGCCCACATGAATGCAGAAGAAAGAGCAGACCAAGAGAGGTAGGCAGAAGCAGGGTCAGTGGCACCAGGAAGAAAAGAGGCAATAAGAGTGCAGGAAAAGTATAGTAAAGATGAGCCTGAAGAAAAAACAATGGATCCGTACATGAAGGATGAGTAATTGGGGTGGCAAAAGTAAAAGAATCTGGGAACGTCAGGTAGATACCAGAGAACACTGGAAAGGAGATTATAGGCAACATGCTGATTGCAAAACCAAATCCTGGGGAGTGTAAAGTAGGTACATAGGTAAGAGGTGCAAGATGGCCTTTTCTAAAGTGTTACTAGTACCAATGCTCAGCAGGGTAGGCAGGAGAGGACAGGGAGACCTAAAGAAGCCAGGAGTGGACTGAATCATTCCAACATCTAGGATAGTGAGAGAGAGAGAGAGAGAGACTTGCACAGTGGCAGTATTAATCCACAAAGAATAGAAAACAAATTTGAGAACATATTAGAAAAAATGTACTTAATATACTAATAAGTAAATGTTGTAACTGAGAATATAGTCATCAAGTCAGCTTTAGGAAATAGTGACTGTTTTACTGAAGGGTTCAGTTTATGGGACTGCAGTATGAAGTTCACATGTCAAAACGCATGAACGGAAGTATAGGAAAACAGATGACAGGAGGCAGGAGATATAGAAGAAGAGGTAAAGGGGGAACTGTGGAACAAATATGTGGTGGATTTGTGGACGATTACAGTAACTAGATAGTGGAGAAAGTGTGAAAAAAGACAAGCAGAAGTAAGAAAAAGGGAAGCCATTGTGACAGCAAATTAGGGTAAAGGAAGAAATAAAACAGAATCAAATGGTGTACATGTAAAAATAAATGGTAACAGTCTGAAGACATGGAAAAGGGCAACCAGGGAATACCCATTATATTTGTCCCAGCTGGAAGCAATGCAGACAAATTTGTCACAGCCATTAGCCAAAAAATGACTTTGCCAATTCAGTGGAATTTCTCTTTTCCTCAAGACATGGCAATTCAAAGTTAGAATAGCAAGTAATGGGGTAGAAGACTGCCTGTGTAGGAGATATATGGGGCAAAGCCACCCACAGAACATTTCAAAATAGTTCTCAGTTCATCACGTGACATTTTACCTAAATGGCAGCACAAAAATAAGCCTCAGCAAAAGTGCCTTTAGTCCATGACACCTTACTGCTCATGGAAGCAAAGAGAACGGTGGCTAAGAAGCTGGTAAAGCACATTAAAAAGAGAAAGTTACATATAATAAAAGGGGAAAGTAGAGATGAAACCAATCAAGTTAACAAATAGAGATATTCATATTAACCTGTACCACACAAGAGACTGGCAGGGTATCAGCTTTGCAAGGGCCTGCAGCACTAGATGCTCCATGAATGGAAACACTTAAGGTTGTAGGGAGATTAGACAGCTGTTCAATCTGATAAAAAACAATGTAGAAGGACTCATAGGTTTATACTAGGCTAATGACAACCAGAGTCTTTATAAGCTTATGCGTGCAACCCAACCCAGTTTTGTTCCCCGAGTACCTTGGACACCTCTATGGTAGGGGGTATTTTAGTAACAAAGTAGCTAAGGGTTAATTGGGGGGATTGTTTGTTGGGGATTAATTTAGTTACTGTTGACCTTTGTCCATCAGAGACATGGGAGTCAGATAAACTAGTGCTTGGCTTTACAGCCATTATAGGTTGAAGGAGATAGGTTCATAGGTATGTCCCATGCCAGCTGCCCTTCTGGGCCATTTTAAGCCTAGCTAACTTTCCTTACAAAAGTTAGAATCAAATCCTGTACATTGTGTCTGTGAGGTAAATACTTTAACCATTGTGCCGACCCACAATCCCAATAATAATACCCATTATTTAAACAGGTAGGCTCACTGGATATACAATCCCTTTTCAGGAGCAATGTATTGTTTAATGTCTTACTGAAGGTCACACAGTAGGCAAATAAGGACGGAGGGACTCAAACCCTACACCACAGGAACTACAACTTCCAGCCTTAATCTACTACACCAACTGCCATTGGATGAAATAACCAAACAAATGACTACAGTGTTGGTGGTTGCCCTGATGGAGGTATTCAAGAGGTCACTGACCAGCCAGTGAAGAAATGCCATAGGAAGGGTCTAGGCTATATTAATGTAAATTCAAAAAATGATAAGATTATCTCACAAAACTGCACAGCATTATTCAGATCCCCACCCATTATAAGAACCAATGATATATGTGGAGAAAAACAGATTCCTAGATACTAACTAACATGATTTCATACCCCCAAAATGCCACTCAGAAATTGAAAAGGGATAAATCTTATCAACACATTACCACGGAATGGGATAGAGGTAATCCAGATGTTGTAGTCTACCTTTTATCCAAGTCTTTAACTCAGCACTGCATAAAAAATACTAAGGCAATTCCAAAAGCTGGGACTGGAAAAATACTAGCAAAGTGGCCTTAAGAAAGGATGCAGAAAGTAATGTTGAAAAGGACTCTGTGAAAGAAGGATGGAGAAAGTAAAGGTGAGGAGGACTCTATGAAAGAAGAATGCAGAAAATAATAGTGACAGGGAGTCTGTGAAAGAACAATGGAAAATGTATAGGTGAGGGAGAGTCTGTGAAGGAAGGATGCAGAAAGCAGTGGTGAGGGAGGCCCTGACGATAGAAAAACCAGTGCAGTGCCATAGGTGTTGACGGTTCAAACTCTTCAATGTGTTCATTTCTGGAATAACAGTGGGCATCAAAACAGGGTGAGTCATGGGCTTCCAAGATAGCTGCATGCCAGTCAACAGCTTAATTTCAACTCTTCCTGTGTGAAAAAAGAAACTTGAGAGATGAGGGCCAGTAACTCTGTTAGATTTAGTAAATTCAGTTACTGTCTAGTAAGTACACTGCCTGGTCATCAGGAAAGAAGAAAGAGGTTCAAAAAGAAAATCAACTAGAAAAGGTGAAGAAAAAACACTGACTGGGAAGTATCTTGCAGCTGTTCAACCAAAAGCAATTCAAGCTCCATCTTCAGTGCAATGCATGGCTTCCAGTACTCTAGAGGAAAAACTAAATCAAATGTACTCAGAGATGATTAAATTAAACAAAATTGTTGAAGGAGTGTATCAACTCAAATAAAAATGGAAGAAGTTTTAAGCCATTATTCAGATGAACTGATAAAACTGCAAAAAAAAATCAGAGGTCAAAATTAAGTAAAGGCTGGCTGAGCATGAGACTGCTCAAGAAGAGCTGTTTCAAAAAGAGAGGCAGGGGTAATATTCAATTTGTTGTATCCAGCTGTCTTAAGAATATTTTTTCCAGGAAGATCAAAGTCATTTTTTGATACAGAATAGGCTAAGAAGAAAATACAAAAGTATGTCCAACAAAAAGTGAGCCAACAAACAGAATGAGACTTGGCTTCTTTTTCTTCTGATAATAAATCTCATAGAGAGATTTTTGCCAATGAAAACATTCCAAAGAAAAATGCTTGAGAGACAAAAAAAAGCACAGGAGTTGACTAGAATAATTGTTAGCTCCTTGGGGTTGAACTGAAGTCTGCGGTTGGGAGATTGAGATGAATAGGAAGAAGACCGTCAATATAATAATTAGTGAATAAATGTGAGAATATAAAGCATCAGTCACATTTATGAAATATGGCTTTACAAGAAAAAGTAGAACTATTAGACTTTTGTTGACTTTGTTAAATTTTTGGGGAACTGAAAGGTGTATACCCCATTTCATGTCATTAATGTTTGGAAGGACAATAAAAGGAAAGGAAAGGGAAGGTAAAAAGTAAATATAAGTAAAATATTTTTGTTGTTAGCAGCATTTGTATATAATATTTCATGATATAAATTGTATGTTATATAGTAAAGCATTTTCAGTTATTGTTGTATGTGATAAAGATACTAAAGTAAACAAGTGCCTTTTTTCTTCTTTTTTAGGTTTAAGAAATATAGAAAATACAATGTAAAAAGAGAAGAAGGGCTAAACAGATGCATGTTTAAGTTAATATGCTGTAATCTTGGGTTATTGGGGTGGCAAATAGGGTGTAAAGTGCACAGATTCTAATACATGTTGAGTTGATATGTCTTCTCTTACTTTTGCTTAGGTGAATATCAGGATTAAGGCCCTTGGCTTAATCTAATAAGCATTTTTGTGTAAGCAAGTAAATAAGTTAACACTAAATGTAATAAATGGTTTCGTTTAGCAAATACATTATCAGTGTGAGTTGAAAATTTTGCAACAGAGGCAGCTGTGCATTTTGTTCTTAGACTGTAATGGAGACAAACTGACTGGTATGCAGTAAAAGCCAGATCACTTTTTAAGGCTAAAAATTAATGTTTTCAGAAAGCATACAAGTTGCTTTTCACATCAGGGAGGGGAATTAATATATGATAAGAACAAACAGCAATTTGTGTAAGTAAGAGCACAGGCTTGAACATGCACCTTAGCATGGATAAGCTTAATTTTAGGTTAGATTATGCCTGTGTGTGCAGCCATCAATTTCAGACAATTGTTCCTATCAAGAGGGTTAAACTTCAATTTTGAAGATATGTTTGTGTCTTTAAGTTAATAGGTTATGGGGGTGTTCTGGGAGTGTGGGTTTTTTGAGGGTTTTCATTAAAACAAAACGTCTTGTAATATGTAACATAGGTTAAAATGAAGATGACAAAAAAAAGCTGTATAAAAGATTAATCTGTCAAACAGTACTGGGTGCATGCAACACAAAAGCTGGAGACATACATTTTAAAAAATCTGTCATATATCATAGGTGGGAATAATAACTTCCTGAAGTGTAGCTGGTTCAACCAGTGCCCTAGGCTGGTACTATGAATCAGTGCCCCACCCCCTCAGCTGGTCGAGTCAAGTCACAGGAAAAATGTGCATTTAATTGAAAGCTTCAACACACATCCAATAACTATTTCAGATCATGCACCAGTAACAAGCAAAATAAAAATGCAGGGTAATGAAGTGAAAGTGAGACACTAGTGCCCACCTACCTGTTGAAAATAAAACAGGAATTTAAGGAATGGAGTTATTAGGGAAGACAGAAATTTCTTCAGAAGTTACAGCTAATGAGTGGGATAAAATGAAACCGGAGTTTAAAAATAGGGTGGAAATAAAAGAAAAAGAGATACATTTAAAAAGTAATAGGAATTACATAGAGGTGTTGATAAAGGTTAAAACATTGCAGAATAAGGGGAATCTCATCCCACAGAAGCAAAATAGGTGCAATTGCAGAGTGGTAAAGAAAAAAATAAGGGAGCATCTGGATAAGAAGCATGAGGTTAGAAAGATTACTGTTATGCAACTGTTTTTTATAATAACTCTGGAGCACAAAAACGTTTAGCACAATGACTTAGGCAACAGAACATAAAAGGGTTTATGCCAGACTTGAGTCTATAATAAGAACAATAACAAGAGATCCTATAAAGGTGATATTTATCTTATGAAAATTTGAATAAAGCAGAGAAATGTGGAAATCAAGAAAGTGTACAAATGGAAATATGTATAGAAGATTTAAGTATGCCAAGGTTAGAAGTAGATGAGGCTCAACAATTAACAATTAAGGTAGGAGGAGATGAGATAAAAATGGTGACATACAATCAATCTACAGGAAAGTCTCCAGGGATGGATGGTATTCCTGTGGAAGTTAGGAACTAGGAGGGAAGAAAGTGATAAAGATCTGGAAGGTTCTGTTTAACAGTATTTTAAAATGAGGGGAACCACCAACATCCTGGAAGAAAGCTGCAGTGACTGTAATACCTAAAAACTGTAAAGACCCATCACACCTAGCTCATACAGGCCCATTTCAATTTTAAACCATGATTATAAAGTGTTTATGTCTATAATAGCTAAAATAACGACAAAGGTATTGCCAAGATATAGATGAATGCAGTTTTGTGGAGGAGGACATACATTTGACAACATTAATAGAACAATGATGATCCAGATGGAAGCAGAGTGTTAAGAAAATATGGCTGTTGCTGTTGGGTCTTGATGTAGAGAATGTATTCAGCAGAGTAAGCTGGGATTTTATGAGTAGGGCAATGAAAACATTTGCATTCTCTTATGCAATAATAAGGTTAATTACAAGGATATATAAGGAATCAGAGAGAAAAAATAAAGTGGGGTGGTTTCTTTATGATAACTTGTGTCTGAACAGAGGAACCAAGCAGGGTTATCCTTTTCCCCCTTGGGTATTTGCATTATATTTAGACCTATTGGCAAAGAAATAAGAGACTCAGAAATACAAGGATATAATTGGTATGGTAATCAAGAAAAGTTGGCTTTATTTGCAGATGATATTATTTTGTACCTGATAAAACCATAAAAGGGCATCTCACTGTTGTAGAACATCTTGAGACAGTTTCAAGTCTTTTCAGGATATAAAATATATGAAGATAAAAAAGGCTATAGCTATAAACTATCTAGCCACACAATATTTGGTCCAGTGATATCCATATTTATGGGGGCACAATACAATGAAGTATTTAGTATGGAGGATATGTGGAAAGAGACTAAACAAAAGATAATACAAAAACTGAGAAACTGTAAGCTCTTGTTTATGGATATGGATAGCAAGATACAAGCACTGAAAATGTTTTTAGTCCTTTTAATTTTGTATGCAGGTCAGCATATTTGTCTTAACCAGAGGAGAGGTTATGGACAGTAATTAATAAAGAGCCGAATGATTTTATCTGGAAGGAGAAAAGGACAAGGGTCACTTGAAATAAGCTGATCCTTCCAATAGAACAAGGTGGTTTAGGATTACCTGATTTGAAGGGATATTTTAGAGCTACACCGTTAAGGTTCTTATATATAACAACGGCAGAAAACTATAATTCAGAGTTGAAAGGGATAATGGTGAAGCGAGGAACAATTCAGGAAATGAGAGACTGGGATTTTGGATGCATATCCTCTAGGAGAATAACAACAGACATACAGAAAAAGCATAAATATAGTTACAAGTATAGAAAACTTTTGGAAGAACCTCATGCTGATCAGGAACGAACGTATGAATGGTTAAGGAAAGGTGAATTTAAACCAAAATGCCATAATATAGATGCATATTAACTTATTCCCAGTTTCAAATATCATGCATCATATATATTTTTTTCTATATTTATCATCAATCCAACATTACATAAATTGATCAATTCCTGCCTTCCCTTAAACCTCACTCATCCTCTAAACCATTATTCTGCATGTATTGTTCCCATGATTTCCAATTTTATATGTAATTTGCTCCTACCCTTTTCTGAAGACCCCACTTTCAGTACTTTCATCTCTGTTACAATATCTAATACTTCAAATACTGTTGGTTTAGACTTTGATTTCCATTTTCTAGTAATTGCTTTTTGGCAGCAACCAAAATTAAACTAAACAAGGCTTTATGTCTAGGCAATTTATATACTATATTCTAGCTCAAAAAATCATTTTCTTTGTTACACCCATTTGCTCACCTACTATTTCTGACAGAGTACTTTATAGGGAATGTTTACAATCTGCCAACTCATTACACTCCCAAAACATACACTCACAGTTACCTCTTTCTTCCCCATCACACCTCCAACATTTGCCATATGCCTATGGAAAAATACTTGGAGTTTGTTTGGTGTATTTGGTGTCTTGCTCAATTTCTTTTATATCACATTCTTGTCCCAAACTGATGTTTTCTTGGTGCTGCAGTTTTCCTGCTTTAAAGGTTGCTTTTGCACATTTATCAAGACCAAATGACATTCTTATATCATCTGAAAAAGTTTTGTCAACTTGCAGCTGTGCTTTCAGTTCCTCATCCGATGAGCTATACAGTTTTAAATCAACAAAGAAAATACGAGAAGTCTTTACACTTTGTTGTTTTCTAGGCGCCAAGTTATAGTCATGGCCTAAGTTGTTAAGTAGACAGCTTAATGGGTTAAGGGCAAGACAAAATAACAGCAGTGACAAAGAGTCACCCTGGAATATCCCCTTTGAATTTTTATCCCTGGGATACTAATTTGTCCTTTATCATGGCTTATTTGCAAGGTGGTCTGCCACTGTTTCATGGTCAATGTAATGTAATCGATCAGCATGGGGTGTATCTCATACATTTTTAAGCACTCTTATCCATGAATGAGGGGTACTATCAAATGCTTTTTTGTAGTCAGTCCGTGCCATACTTAGGTTCTTGCCTTTTTTATAGTTCTCCACGATGACTTTAACAACAAATGATCCATTGTTCTATATGACTTTCTTGTTCAGTAGCAATAACCTTATAGATTTCACTATAAGGGAATGATGATGATGGTGGTGTGGTGAAGAAGCTGCAAAAAGGCAGGGATGTGCTTACTGGAAAAGAAGTAAAAAAGGAAAATCGAATGAGAATATGAAATCATAAAAGGAGAGTATGAATGAACGGAGCTTAGGTTTAATGACAGATGGGGTAAAATGGGTTCTGAAACTACAAAAGAAGTGAAACAAGTTTCAGTCTCGACATAAAGAAGTATTGTTTTATGTAAATGGTGGTAGATGCATGGAATGAGATGCCAGAAGGGATGGAAGAAAACCAACTGACAAATTCATTCAACAGGAATGGACATCTGGATATAGAAAGTAAGGCAAGGAGTAGAAACACTTGTAAGCTGCTAGCTGTACACACTGAACAGGCTACATAGATATGTCTCTTTACATCAGCCATGCTGTGATGTAATATATATTATAGGCACAGGCAATATAACTAGGTCTAGAATATCTATATTACTTAATAAGGAGAAAATACTCCTGCATAACTAAACCACTAAATGATACATCAAACATAATAACTGCACTGTTAAGGAAATAAACTAATGTGTGTAATGTCTAAGAGAGCCTTAAAGAGGCAGATGTGAGTGTTGTGCACTGAAGAAGAGATATCATCTATTTGATTTATATTTCTGGGAGCTGTGTAGTATAATTCATCATAAAAAAAGTAATTTCCTTACAAACAGCATCAACTGCACTGAATATCATGTTAAATGATTGGTTATATTTCTGCTGCAAATCCATGTGACTGAAGCAGGGAGGAGGAGAAGGGGTGCAGGAGTCCAGACCTGGACAATAGACTATTAACTATCACTCAAAATGGTCACATTGACAAAACAGACATATGCATACCTCTCAACCTCTTAAAGCAAAACATCTGGACAAAGCCTAAAATGATGGGGGGGGGGCAAATAGGAACATATTTTAAATATTACCCTTACAAACTTAAAAAGTTGATAGAATAATAGGTTTTGCATTAGCATGAATTTTCCAAAGGATGTGGAGTCTTAAACTCAAATGTTTGTCATTATTTAATGACTTCAATCCTCAGCTATTTGCCAGAAAGGGACAGATTTTAGGGGGAACACACCAAAAATATGAGGCAAAAATCTGGACATTCTGTGAAAACCTGTACAATTGAGAGGTATGGACATGTGTAGAACTGGCCAGAGATGTTTAGCCAAGTTACCTCTTGTTTAAAGAGTGCTGACTCACTCACAGATGCATGGAGGGAGGTGGACACAAAGGGTCATGTTACATGCTAATATAAGCCTTTCTGGGAATTTGTGGGAAGAAGGTGGTCAGGGTTACTTTTACTGAACAAGATAGGCCACAAGGGGAAGGCCCATCCCTTCTCAGGAGAGCATCCAAATTAAAGAACCCTATTCTACCTCACTCATTGTAAAAACAGGGGATAATGGGGCAACATATATGCTGTAATGTTAATATGTGCTGGAAATACAATTTTAAAGGAAAGAAATGCTTAACAGATTGGAAGTAATATCCTACTGACCTGGAAGGGCGATTACTTTAGTGTCTGAGAAGTAATCTTCTGCTCCCTCCCCCATGAGGATTTTCAGGTCATTGACTTCTTCAGTGGGAAGTAGATACATATGGGCTAAGTTCTTAAAGTATTGAACTGGAAGACAGAAATGAAAACATGGTAAGACAAGAGGCATAAGATAGGACATTCGTATTAGCTGGTTCTAACCCCAGACTACCCTGGAACCGAATATTAGTCATGTTAGATGATCCTCGGTTAGAAGAATATAAGGTGTCCAATGAAGTGATCTGTGTTTTATAAAGAGGGCCTGTGTGTGTGTGTGTGTGTGTGTGTGTGTGTGTGTGTGTGTGTGTGTGTGTGTGTGTGTGTGTGTGTGTGCACGTGCATATGTGCGCATGTGCATGTGTGTGTGTGTGTGTGTGTGTGTGTGTGTGTGTGTGTGTGTGTGTGTGCACATGTGCGTGAGTGTGTGCGTGTGTGTGCGTGCATGTGTGTGTGCATGTCTGTGTGTGTGTGTGTGCGTGTGTGTGTGTGTGTGTGTGTGCGCTCTTGGGTGTTGGTGGCTGAGATAGTGAAATGTATAGTGAAAATAAACAATAACAATAATGAATATAATATACCATAAATGATGTATGCAATTGGCAAAGGTATAAAAAATGCAGTGGCCTCTTGCAGACGGGTACCTGTCAAATCTTCGAACACTCAAAATTTCGAATGCTACATGGTCGAGACCAAACGTTCGAAATTTTGAGTGCTCGAAGATAGACTTTCAATGGCACTGTGCGGTGCAGATAGGGAGAATTTCCCTTTTCTGCACTGAAGTGCAGTCTCGGAGTTGGTATATTGGGGGGGTTCTGTGTTTTCTTTTTTTTTTATGTTCGAACATCCAAATGTCGAACATTTGGTCTCGACCATGTAATGTTTGACATTTTGGATGTTCGAACATTTAACATAGACCCTTGCAGACAAATGTTTGTGCTTCAGTAATTGCTACTGCCCTACTTGCATGTGTACACTAAGCAGCAAAATCAATCAGGCATTCCTGACAATTATACCTACCTGACATCTCTTTGTAGTCCAGTGTGCTGCCAGAGAAAATTTATAGCTTGGGGTGCTGTATCTGTTCACACCAGCACTACTTAATGGTTCAGCCAAAATGTAAGACTCGTTTGCAGACTGACTGCTGACATCAACGAGTTTCAGTCTCCAATAGTTGTTCCATTATGAATAGGGGAGTAAACACAATGGAAACAGTTAAATCTTAGATACTATTCTAAACAGAAATGGGGGTTGGGGGAGTCTAACAGGCTAGGAGTGCACAAAAAAATGGTTCAGTGGTGCTTTGCTACCTTTTGTTTCACGCATTGTCAAGGAAGGTCTATCTCAGTCTTAAGATAAAGCACTAATTACACGAGACATGACTGCAATCTTTAGCTATAACACAAACATATTTAAAACTGAAGATCAGAAAAGCAAAGAGCTGTTATTTTTCCCTAAGATATTTAAGCTTTCAGCAGTGCTGTTCTTTCTTCAGCTTTCTTAAAGTTGCCAGTTACAATACTCACAATAAATGCGTATTGTCAGTAATATGGATTCAATCTTTGATTCTTTGAAGCAGCTGTTTCTATAGAATGCATGTGTATACAAGTCTAAATCGTGAATCTGCTGTACGTGATCAGTATCACAATAAAAACATGTGCAGTAACTATACAATAACATAATGAAATGAAACATGGACACTGCTTTACTCTTTAGTATTCTTGTCTCCTAACAATTTGCTAAAAATAATACACTGCTTCAACTTAATATGAATATTTCTGTTTCTGCTCTTACATTCTAGTAGTATAGTAGCTTAGACAGAAAAAGGGTGTTTTTCTTCTTAAGTGTTTCTACAGTCATTTGTCCTTAATTTGCCTCCAAAAATATTGCTGTGCACTTTGATGAATATGATGCCAGAAGAATCCAAAGCCATAACTTCTATCATGTAGCATTAGCAAAGAGCTGTTAACTTACTGCAGCAGAATTTTGTTATTATTTTAAAAAGTTATAAAGGTTATCTGACTGACAAAAGGTTTTTGTATTTGTACTTTACATAAACATTATCATTTTGGGCAAACTACTAAAGTTATATTTTTGATGGAAAAAATCTCTCCTTTACATAATTATAATTTTTTATTAGTAAATCTGGACTGGGATTCAGAAAGAAGGGACTGCAGTTACATAAACTTCCAACAGAGAATAGGACAATTTATGTTATCTCAGAAAATGCAGTTCTGAGAGAGCTTTAGCTGCAATTAAGAGGACCTCATTGTTAGCTAATTTGCATGTCTCTGAATCACACTGTTACCACTCATGGTAAAAAGGTTTACAGCAGTAATTTCCTCTGGTGGCCCATACATCATGCTGGCACAGTTGCCACACACCTCAACTGGCCAGAGATCTGCTAAACATCCCTGAGAGTGGTGCATGGATTAGCTCAGTCCCTCACAAATGTTTAGACTGTTGGATAGATCACAAAGGCTTACAGTCAGTCAATAATGGCAGTTGTTAGAATTTCATAGTTCTTATTGTTTAGAAAATATGTACTGATGTAAAATGTGTTCTATTTATTTTTAAGTGAATTAGAGTAATATTTTAAAAATGTCCCTGACTGTGGACATATTTATTCCCCCGCTTTATTTTTTTTCCGTGTGTCTTCAGCATGGGCATTGAGAGGTATGGCAGTACACACAACACACACACACAGACACACGCACACACACACACACACATACACACACACACACACACACACACTCGATTAGATTCATGGACACACTCTCCCATTCATACACACACACACACACACACACACACACACACACACACACACACACACACACATCCACAGTCTCCATCCTCTACCTAACCCCTCCTTTGGCAACCACCCAGGCAGACACACACTAATTCAGTCATCTGACTTTTTTTCATACTCTTGCAGATATGCATACACATTGCCGCACACATATACAGACTCACATATCCCCCATCACTGGGTCTCCTCTTAATGTCACTAAACTTACCTGCAGTGTAGTTTCTCTCATTGACTACAGTTGGTTACTACAGACTTTTTGCTGAGTTGTTTCAGGTAGCTGTGTGAATTTAAACAGGTGAGTGATTCTCTGAACTGCTTGGCAACATAAATAGGTAGCTGCAGGTATTTCCAGGGAAGGGCACACTGTTAATTAACAACAGACACTCACCCAGATTGCCTTCTGTGCTGATGCTTTCTGATCATGAAGAAGCATTTTGGTTTGGCAATCTCTAACCTGTGAAGGGTTATAGCTAGGGTTGGCCAATCCTTGTAGGGCTTACCACTCATATTAACCCTTTCTTGGTCCCTTGCCTATTCTGAATTCACTTTCTAAAAATAAATGGGAATATTATATTGGTTATGCACTTTACCAAATAATATCTACTAAAACTGTATTTCTTTGAGTTCTTCAATTCCTCTTTAGGAGTTGGTGGGCAACAGTAGCAATTATACATCTGAATTTGACAAATTGCAGTTACCAAAAATGAGTTACTGATTTGGCAAAATCCTGACTAGAGCAAATAAAGTGATAGTGACAGAAATAAAGTTAAATATCAAACCACTGAGGGTATTCAACTTTGGGACAAGACAGTTCCCCCCCCCCCTTTTAGGCTGTGTGACATCAGAGCTATAATATTTATGTAGTGGGAATATGTTGGGGGTGAATAGCAGCTTGCCCCCTGCACAATCAAGTTTAGTTCTAGCAATGTTGCTGGATGTACTAGAATCAACATTTTACAGATTCATTAATTTAATTTTGGAAACTGTGTTTGTTCGAATTCAGATATGATGTGTCATTAATTCAGTTACTATGGTCTGATTATCTAAACTAGGGGATCCCTCAACTATACTCAAGTGCCTTCTTTGAATGAATTGTAATTTAAAGAGCTTCATTAAGTCAAGCATTTCATAATAAACAAACTATTAAAGGTATTGAGATTGAGATTATCAAATAAGTTTACATAAATAATGTCTATTATCACATCTTCAGTTTCTGTAATTACTCTCCTTGCAATAAAAGTGCAATGATTTGAAAAACTCTCTTTTGCAATGTGCCATAATCAAATGATAAGAAATTAATTCTGGAGCTGTTGTCTTTTAAAGCAGTAGAGTCGCAAATAATAAAATGTCCTGCTAGAAATCATATATGGAATACCATTCACAAATTCATTACTTAACTAAGACACACTGGCATGATAAATTTATATCTCAACATATTCCTCACTTCTGGAACAAACTTCCACTACACATCGAGAAGAATATCACCCGTTGTCACCTTCAAAGTAAGCCTAGGTAATTGGATGGGTAGCCTCAGATTATCCCCTGGTCTATACTGGATGGGTAGCCTCAAATTATCCCCTGGTCTATACTGCTTTGTCCTCCTTGAGGCTAGAGGGAAATTTTGAATAGGGTTTTCTGACTGGGCTTGAAATGGAGTGCCGACCAATTGCCTAGTACTTACCTATGAACCAAAATTAGCATTTTTTTTACTTGCCTACTCTCTTTCTCGCGGTGGTGGTGCTGCGGTAGCGTTGTCGCCTCACAGTAAAACGCTGTCCGGTTTGATCCTCAGCTAGAGCGTCTTCTACGTGGAGACATGCGTGAATGGGCTTACCTTCGTTGAAGGTTGTGCGTCAGGGCTGGTAACTCAGTACGTAAAAATCAGCTACCAATCATTAGCGGACCAGAGTTCCGCTGTGGCGACCCCTAACCGGGAAAAGCCGAAAGACACAAAAAAGCCTATAGCCTATGGCCCAATGTCTCTTCTGTCAAAGGATTCTCTGTGGTTAGCCCAGCAGGACTTCCTTTTTAATGAGTTAATACTTTAAACACTCTTTAGCATTTGGTATTCCATAGTGATGAAAACTGAACAACAAAACTAGTCAGTTCCTCTTTCACATTCAGAAAAATTAAACATGATCATATGTGACTTAATTTGTGCTCACATTACAGTGAATCTTGAAAGTGTTTCTTTAACAAAGGAACAGTTAAGAATAATAAGAAAAATAACAAACAAAGCATACTAGAACAAAGATAGACAATAACAAAAGTTTGGGTGAATGAAGAAAATCCAGATGCCACAGGGGACAGCTTGAGGAAAAAAACTTTCTGTCCTAAAAAATAGCTAGACTAGATACCATGATCTCCAAGGCTCTTTGGGTCAAGCTGCAAAGGCTGTATTGAGAGTATTGTACCAGCAGGGAGTGCAGCTTTTCTGCAGCCAATTAAAAGTGTTTGGTCTCAAATTCTAAATCTCTTATACAAAATATGTCCATTCCTATTGTCAGCAAATGATTTAAATAAGTATGTTTGTGTGTTTGTTGTTTACAAAGAGATGCAACAATTAATTTCTAAAACAAAATTTTACCATATTGAGATGGCTGAATGGTAGACAGGGACAAAACCATAACTATGACCCAGCTGAGCCAGGTTGGTTTAAAGACCTTCACAATGGAGGAAGATGGGCAGAGATGCAAGTAAGGGGTAGACATCATGTCACCCATCTTAGGGGTTGTCCAGTCCACAGCACTGGTGATACCTGGCAGAGGACAGGCAGTATAAATGCTGCACAATGAGCCAACATGAGCATATTGCACTGTAGATGGATTTTAGTCTGCAGTTGTAAGAAGGTACATGATACTGGGTCAGTACTGTAAATGCTACTTTGGCAGTGCACATATCAGATCATAAATGAAAGGAAGCTTGGGATACAAAAGAAAACTCAATTGGCACTCTAGCCGGATAATGGACTGTGATTGCTTAATCTTACCCTTTGTACCAGGAGAGATGTTAAGGAACAGATGCATCAAAAGGGGATAAGGGGTAAAAACAAAAAGTGGCAGTTAAGGGATGGATGGCCATGCAGGACCTGGAAGCCAAAATGAGACATAGTGAGTTTCCACCCCTTACCCAGAAATCAATACAATGAATACAAAGTTTTCCCTCTTTGAAAATATTAAAAAAATAAAGTGGATGTATTTGTTATCTGTACTTCAATGTGTAGAATATTTAAAAAATAATGCTAGCCACAAATAATTTTGTGTTAGTTTAGACAACAAGCCTACAGTACAAATAGAAATTAAATCTGATGGTAGGTAGGAAAAGAAATCCTTGCAATGTGTAATGTGTCATAGATCTAAAACTTTCTGTGCTACCATGCATATTATTAAGAAAAAAACTAGAGATACCTAAATTGCATCCTCTTGTGATAATTAGGGTTTGCCAACAGATAACAAAAAATCTGCAAAGGCAGTGCAGAAAATTATATTTTAGCATAACGTTTTGGACTATTTCACTAATGCCAAATACTTAAATCATAATAGAGATACCTTTAGGTATGAAGTTATATTTTTCTATGAAGTTGTTGCTTCACTGAATGGTACAAAGATGAGATTGTACAGTGGAAAAGGCGGTACATGCTTACAGACCAAAAGATGAGTACTGAACTCAATAAAGGAAGGAATCATCTCTAAGAAGTGAAATGAGTTGTCATGCAGCTACTGTGTATAATGGGAGAGTTAATATTGAGAAGACATACTCCTTGAATGGCCTCTCTCGGGCTGCTAGCTACAACTAAGTGCATATGGCCGCACACATGATCATGCCACCATATGTTTCTGCTGTCAGAAAGGCAGAGGAGGCAGAGCTCAAGGAAAATGGCTCATATCTGGGCCAGCTGATATAGCCTACCTGTTGTATACCTCATTCAGTGCAGTATCATTACCCCTCCCCACCACCCCACCACAAGACTAAGCCATTCACTGCAGTGATAAGTAACTCTCCACTGTAGCAGTACAAACATAGCCAAACAAGAGGGCTGCAAGGGCAAAGGCAATAATGTCAAGAGGAGAGATTGGCAGAGAACATAGTTTGTGAGTTTAAGCCTGTGAAATCTAAAAAGTATGGATCCAGTAGATAGCCAGAAACAAAACAAAACAAAACCCTTTAAAGCCATTTTACTACCGAGTACAGTCACTAGCAATAAAGCATAATGTCTGAGGAGTAATATAATAACAGGAGTGTAAGCTGTATGTGCCATTCACTGATGTGCCAATAGCAAAAATATCTGTTCCAGGCAAACTACAATTACCATCTTTTCAATGGAATGGAATGGCAAGACAAGTAGTCATTTTAATAGTTTTTATAGCCCCATTTCAGCTGCACACATCTACACTACACATAGAATCCACTAAACTTGCCTACAGGTCAGAGTCCTCATAGATATGGCAGAAATTCTGACCCTGGGAATGAGGCACATAAAATGCTTTATGATGACATGTCTGAGTATATCCACTATATTTTTGAGTCTGATCCTTTGACGTTTTTACACAGCTTTTGTGCTTTTCATAATTAAAACCCATTAAGAATTAGTGGGAGCTGCATACTTTATGATGCATAATCTCGTTGATATAAAAGTGACAGCCTATTGAGACAATTTCAGTGCCAAACTAAATCTCAGCAAGAGTTCTATAAGCATCCCCATTCATTCCAGCCTCAGGAAGTTCCTGAAATTCCACTACTGGGGCCTGCTTTATCAGTGGAAATATGTGGTGTTTGCTTTCTGGGAGATTACTGAATATTGTTTTGTTACAGTTAAGATTAACTACTCTCTTTCTGACATACAGACATACAGTGTGCTTTCTGTCACTGCATTGCCTCTGATGACAGTAAAATTCCCAACATTCATGCCAAATTTCAAGACAGTGTGTCTTGTAAGACATTCATAGTTCAAAACAGAAACCCTCTCTTTGTCAGCATGGGGGAAGGCAGTACTTAAAGGGTAACAAATTATACCATTATTGAAGTCTTCCATGATTTGTTTATACCTGAGTGTGACCTGCTAAGCCTTACTGTGTACTGCCTGTGTATATCCTTGCACAGGGACACATGTTATCTGTCCTGCATCTCAACATGGGGGTATGCTGAGAAAATATGAATGAAATGAATGAAACATGACCCAAAGGAAGCACTGCTTTAAGGCTTACAAAGAGAGTAAAGCAGAGCATGTGCCTATAATAGAATAAAGTATTACTGACTAATAGAATAGCATGTTGGTTTAAATCTGCTAAATATCCATGTAATTCAAGTTTATTTTAAACTTCTATGAAGATAATTTGTTTGATGATTCTATTGCCACTTCCAATGGGACACAAAATGATTACATGTTTTGTAAATTATTTTTTTAAATGTCATATGCCGCATGCCTTGGCAAGTACTTTTTTGTTATGACAGTGGTTTCCTTTTACTGTGTAGTAGGGAGTTTCACCTGCAATTGAGGAGAGTAAAACAACTGATGCATTACATTCTGCTATGCTAGACTGGAGCACCTCCACTGCTGTTCACATGTTCTGTGACTGAGCAAGTCACCTTACCACCCAGTGTTATATTTCTACTAAAATAGCACCTCTGCCTGTAGTGGCTCAGAAAGTTTCAAGCTATTTCATACTGCAAATATAAGAAGGCACAGGGTTCTGTTCCCACCTGAGTTATTGAATTTAACACTGCAGTGATGCATGGAGGAGTCTGCACTCCTGAGAGTCTGTCTTTTGGAGGGACATTAAATTGAGGCCCCAGTTACCTGAGTTGCAGGTTAAGTGAATACTAAAGATTCCATTGCACATACAGAAAAGAGTTGGGAATATTTCTAGTGTCCTAACCAACTGCAACCTCAGATCTCTTCTTAAAAAGCAAGACTAACCTGATCAGTAGAAGTAAATTAAGTAAATGGAGAACTAGATGGAGTGGGCTAGCTACCTGAAGATTTTTTTAAAAGTCCATAAAATATAACTAATCCATCTTATTGCAGCATTTTATTCTTTGAAAGCTTATTCAGTTTACTTCTGCATGCTTAAATGTAAAGAAATTACATAAGCCAGCTCGTAAACAATGCCAGTTCCTAACCATTAGAACCCCAATTCAATCCAAGAATTCACAATAGAGTCCCTAACATCTGAGGTGGGGATGGAGATTAGCTCTGAGAATTTGAAACTACAAAATCAAAAATACAGGTCCTTTGTAGTGTCCTTAAGTCAGCAGTCTTAGAATAAATGTTATGTCTGCGTGCTCTGTGTAATATTCTTGGAAGTGCATGCAGCCGAGTGGCACTAAGGTTTTAAATGAGACACTATTCTGTGTAGCAATATGTTCAGAGATAACCACTGTCAAACCTTTCATCACCATAGGTAGCTGTAGCTATTCAAGATGTGCACTGTACCTTCCCAGAGCTCCTCATATTTCTTCTCTTCTTCTGCCTTGATTACTGCTCCACCTGTCCTCTACAGTTCCTGACACACCTTCCTATGGCTGCAAACCACCTCAGTACTCATCTGTAAATGGTGCTGGAAATAAGTACTTTCTGACCAGTCGTAATGAATACAAGCTTTGGCTGTGACTGACCCTCTTCCCAGCCTGTGTTTAATACATAGGTTGGCAGTGGATGAGCCAATGGGGTAGGGTAAACAGCCAGCTCTTCTCTGGGAAGGGAGTGAAATTCAGTCATGTGGCTTTGTTTCCTAGTGGAGACATGAATTTAGTAATGTCACATGCAAACACAATCAGTGTAATCCAATGATAATGACAGATGTCCTGGTTGCAGATGGTACATATGAGTGGCTTTAGTCATTGTATGACATCACTGTTTGCTCACGGAGTTGGTGGTACTTCTTAACTTTAAATCACATATTTGCTCTGATGACTGTTCATGACAGCTCTGAGGTCCTTCCTTCTAGTCAGACCATGAGCAGCACCATTCCCAAAACAGTAATTAAAAAAAAGGATTTGGATAATGGTCAGACTGGGGTTTTCTTCAACAGAGTGGTCCATATGTGTAATCAGTCCACACATGGAGTATGGAGTACAAAGACACTGTAATGCAAACAATAGTAGTAACTCATTTTTTGAGTAATAACCAGTATTAGTCAATGCTTTCCCTCCTTCTTTCATTAGTCCAGATTCTTGCCGATCCTTCGATGTTGGCAAAAGCATCCAAGAACATTATTTTTCCCATTCATCACCACTCTGGCCATCTTTCCTTTCATAAGATTGCCCTCTTGACTTGTTTTGTCATATGACCTTAATTGCTTTTTTTCTGGTGTCCTGAAAGGCCTTTTGTCATTCTCTCTTTAATTTCTAATCTTCTTACCTGTATTTTCTTTTACTTCCGACTTTAGACAGAACAGGTTCCTCTTCCAGCCCCTTTCCTCTTCATTGCACTTCATCCTGTTACTCCCACATTCCTTCGTGCATGCATCCCAAGAACTCCCTCATTGTGTTCACTTCCCATCAAATCTCTATATTGTTTCAAGCTGTATTTCTTAATAGACTGCAGTCCTGTGGATGTTACCTTACCTTAAAATATAATTAAACATTCAATCGACCATCTCTCCAGGCAAGCAAAACATGTATTTTCTATACCACAATTCCAAGTCATATTGTCATTGAAAAATCCCCTTTTACCACTGAATAACAAGAAGCAAAGTATTACCTTTCTGTCATTAGAACATCACAAAAGACAAATCACCATCATTAGCCATGCTTCCCCCTCCCCATTCACAGTAGCCCCTCCTCCATCTATTAGCATATCACTCTGCATACCTCAGTCCACAATACAGCTTTCCATCCTACTCATCCCTCCTTCAAGAGATATACTCCAGCCAGCCTTACATTCAGAAGGTTCATTAGACACGAACACTCCTCAGTTCTTCAGTCCATTTAAGTTGTGTACAGACTATGGTTTCATTTAAGTTACTTACAACACAATTATTCAAACTGTTTTTGAACACAGTTTCTGTAGCACAGACCAGTATAAAACAGTCTTTAAATGGTTCGGTCTTTCTTTCAGCAAAAGTGAGCAGGCTTTCTTCCAGTATGTAGCAGACTTTGCTACAAACTTTACAAATAATAGACAGGGTTCTACTCATCAATAATCAGAGGCCCTTCTCTTATCAGACACATAAGCAGTAGTATATAGCAGATGCACCAGTACTTGAAGAGACATACTCCAGCTAGTATTACATTCAGATGTTGCTCTAGAATTTAACATTCCTCAGTTCTAGGGATACAATATTGCACTCCTCAATTTTAAGGAAAATCCACTGGACAAAATACTCTTCCCCAAAGTCACTCACTCTACCTTTCTTGTTTACTACAGCTCTACCTGCCTTAGTATGCTTTCTGTTCCATCAGCCGCTTAGGGATCTTGGGATATAATAAATCAAGTAAAGACTTACTCCTATAGTCCAGCTATGGACTGGACTATAATACAATGTCATTATTTGCTATCTCTTAATAATAACTAGTCATAATTAAATCATAGCTGTTTACATTATACCATTCTAATGCCACACATCATGACCTAAATAGGCTAGTGGCACTGTGATGCAGCTTCTAAGCACCTGGTTCCTTGTTTCAACTCTCAGTTGTGGTTCTTCCTATAAGGAATGTGCATGCTCTCCAGTGTAGTTGTGTGAGTTTTCACTGGACTCTCCCCTTTCCACTCGTGTTCCAAAGATACACTGGAAGGTGTACCGACAAGTTAAAGGACACTACATCGTACACACAATATTTCCTTTCAGCAGAGTGTATGTTCTTTTCAACAAAATTATCCTCACATTGCCAATTATAAAAAGAAACATGACTTAGTGGTTTCTCTCCTTCTGTATGCCTATCATGTTCTGTTTCTACACAGTGTACTTGTTTATAGGTTCATAGGTGGGTACTAGGCTATCTGCCCGAAGGCATTTATAAGCCTAGCCAGAATGTGTTGGCTTTCACCTTCTCCTTAGATTAATTCCCTGTGCCTCTGTCCAGCAGAGCCACTGAAGTGATCCCCGAGGTAAACTTTCTATTTCCCATCCACTCGTCAAGGTTTCTTTTGAAGAGTGTTGGCGAGGAGCTCTGCCTAATGTAGATTGGGATCTTGTTCCAAAGCATGGGAAGTCTCTGAGACAGGAATCTATCCCTCCAGCACGTCCTATTTATTGTTGTGGTGAGGTTTAGATCCCTAGCACGTGTGCTTGAGGGGATAAGGTTTTATTTAATTGGAGCATGTCCATCAATTCTAGGTTGGACATGGCCTTGTATGTCAGGCAGAGATCACCTCTGAGTAGGCAGTATGCAACCGAGTACAACTGCAGTTTCTTCAGTCGAGCTGCATAAGGCACCTGTTTGAGGCCATTGATCCTCTTGGTGAGGTACTTCTGTGGTCTTTCCAGCTGTTGCAGGTGTCTTGTAAGGTACATCCCAAATGGGGCATTGTACTCTAAGATGGGTCTGATGAGTGAAGAGTACAGGGGCACAGTGACCTCTTTTGATCTGGATGCGAACCCTTTTGTGATTAGGTGGGCCACAGAAGGATTTTCTAACCACTTTGGCAATGTGATTATCAAAGGTGAGATTACTATCTACTTGGGTCCCCAGATCCCTTATTATGTCTTCCGTATTTAGGGGACTACCACCTATGTGGTAGTTTGTGGGTACTTTGTTTTTTCCAAAGGGGATGACTATGCACTTTTTGGCATTTAGCTTGAGGCCATGATTTTGACACCAGATATCCATCTCACTGAGACCCTTTTGGAGGATGTCTGTGTCAGCCGGGGAGTCAATTATAGCCCCTAGTTCACAGTCGTCTGTGAACTTGGTCAGTCATAGTCCTCCTGTGCTTGCCTGTACCTCTGAGAAGTATATGCCGAACAGGAGGAGTCCTAGGACTGAGCCCTGGGGAATGCCACTTGTAACCGGTTTAGAGTCGGACCTAGCTCCCGCAACTCTCACCATGTAGGTTCTGTCCATGAGCCAGTTGGCAACCCATCTTGTGATGTAGCGGTTTATTTTCAGGCTGGTGAGCTTGTCTATAATACCAGAATGGGGAATGGTGTTGAAGGCCTTAGCGAGGTCTAGGTAGGCTGTGTGTACCACCTTTCCCTCATCTATAGCTTTGGTAACTGGCTCAAAGAAGTCCTCCAGGTTTAGGAGACATGATCTGCCCTTAACAAAGCCAAACTGGGTAGGGTGCAGTGTTTTTATAACACTATATATATAATAATATATATTTATATAATAAGTTTATAATACTTTCTTTAGGAAGTTGTCTCCTTGGAATTTCCCATCACATTTTAAGTTTCATTTTTTTAACCAGGAAAGCCCACACAGCAACTTATTTGTATCTCTTTATCCTTCCCCTCCAATTAGAGTCATAAACATATTGACTGTCTAGGAATTCACAGCTATTTTACTGTGTCCTGTTATTTACAACTGCTTTTTCACCTCTTTTGTGGCCATCATTTAGTGTCAGTGGTGCAACAGGTAGTGCACTTACCTTTAGTGTAAAAGGCTGTGGGTTCTATTCCCACTCTAAGTAATGTATAATTGGAGGGGTGCTGCACTCCTGAGTGTGCTGTCCTTCAGATGACATGTTAAATCAAGGCCCCATCTGCTTGAGTTGGTGGTAGTTCAGGCAGATTTAAAAGATCCCATGACACCTATCAAAAAGAGTAGGGGTCCCTTATTATATACATATTTACACACACACAAAAAAATACATTTATCCATCATTTACAACTTTTTGTATCATATTTGTATAGATTCTCACTCCTTTTTCCACAACCACCATTTGTCTTTCTGTATTATATTTGGTATCATCTAATTGACATTAAACATAATCTCATTCAGTCTTTCATTCCATATTACCCATACAATACTAAGCATTTTCCTATCCAAATTTTTGATATATTCCTTACATTTCTCATAAAATCCATATTCAACCATATCCATATTTATCCATTTAAAATCTCATATTTCTTTCAAAATATTATTTTCTATTATTTTTAGCCATAAGTCGTTTACTATTTTACATGTTAAAAAACATGTTCTACATTTTCTAATTCACCACAAAAATGGTATATAGTTTAATTTACTTTTTTATAAGACATATTTTCTTTTATAGGTAATATGTTAATTTGCAGCCTTCATAATCAGTCTTGACATTTGACATTCTTCATACAGCCTTTTTTTGTTTTATGGCTTTTTATTTTCAGTCTCTATTTCATTCCCTTTCATATTTTGTTCTTAAATAGTCTTACTATCAGTTTGTCTTCTTTTCCATTTGTCCATTTTAGCA
>NC_056746.1:1061569420-1061584420 GCF_019279795.1 Protopterus annectens | reverse complement strand
ATAGGTGACTCAATAGTGAGGTACACTGATGTCCCACTCACTAGGTTGAATAAGGAGAAAGTAACAGTCAGCTGCCTGTCAGGTGCCAGGATCTGCCACATAACGCATGCACTCAGGTCCCTCAACAACAGGTACAAACATGATTCTGTCATTGTACATGTGAGTGACCTGAGACGTACCTCCCTGGACTACATGAAAAAAGACATGGAGGAGCTCTCGGATTATGTAGCCCAGATGGGTATGACCCTAGCCCTGAGCATCCTCCTACCATCACCCAAAATGATACCACAATACAAGCAGAAAATGATTGATTTCAACAATTGGCTAAGTTTCTGGGTTCATTCTAAGGGGATCCAGTATCTGTCTGCTTGGGATGACATAATTGACAGACCTAGATGCTTTGCCAGAGATGGATGCATCTGTCACCCCTGGGCTTCCAGTTACTGGCCAAGGCTCTTTCCACCCCTATAGTGCCTTTTTAGGCAGTGTTCCAAGACCAAATTACCACCGTAACAGCTACAAACAAATCCAATCTGAGGGTCATGCTGCTCAACGCTAGAAGTCAAAATCTCAAAATCCACTCGCTCGAAGCACTCCTTAAAATGGAGACCATCGACATTTGTGCTGTAACAGAGACCTGGTTCAAGGCAGCAGATAGCACCACTGCACTACCAGGCTATAACTCATTCCATACCTTTCGGCCCCAGAACTTGGACCAAAGCTCCAAAGGCGGTGGTGTTTCCATATTCATAAAGGATGCATGCACTTCCAGGCTGGTAGCCCAACATGACACATCAGAGATAGTTCAGGTGCAGCTATCATTGGGTAAGACAGCGATTCAGGTCATGGCCTGCTATAGGTCCCCAACCATGCCCCAAGACTCACACTCCACTTTCCTCAGCACTCTGGAGAATATTAGGGTCCAACCTAACACTCTCATACTGAGTGACTTCAACTACCCCTCCATTAACTGGGAAAACTACTCATGCACCAATACACTAGCCCAACATTTCCTGGAATTCATTAATTCCAATGCCCTGGACTAGCTCATTCTTACCCCCACTAGAGGTAGCAACATCCTTGACCTGGTCATTACTAACATGGGTAACCGTTGCTCTGTATCAATACTCAACTCCTCCCTGGTTAGATCCGACCACAAACTAATCACCTTGGAAATCCACATTCCCCCGACACCACCCCACCCCACCCCCACCCCGCAAAGGTAACCACCATGAAAAACTTCTCCAAAGCTAACTTTGGACTCCTAAAAACAGAGGTGGCTAACTTCATGGCACCCATGCAATTGCAGAACAGCTACATGACTGCCGAATCATACACTAATGCCCTGTACGAACACGTACACAAATGCATGGATCTCGCTATACCCAATAGAACCAAGACACTCTCCTCCAAAAAAAGGAAACCAATCTGGTGGCCCCCTGCCATAAACAAACTCTACAACAGAAGGAGGAAACTGATGAGAAATAAGGTGAAGTCCCAAGACTGGAAAAACTCCCTTATCAGTCTCAACAAAAAGTTGAGCTTCCTCATCAAATCCTCTAAAGCTAACTATGAAAACAGAATTGCAGCAGATAGTAAAGACAACCACAAGGCCTTCTATAGTTATGTAAAGAATCTCCACGGCAATACTCATATTTGCTCAGAGCTGTTGCACAATGGCACCTCCTATACCGAGCCAACAGATATTGCCAATATACTGGCCGACAGATTCAGTGTCAACTTTACCCCTCTCTCCTCCACCAAAGGACCAATCACAATATCAGTAGATTGCCAGGCACCTAGTATTACTGCTGCACAAGTTAAAACAGTACTGTCCAAGGCCAAGAATACAGCCTCTATGGGAACTGACAATATCCCTGGCTGTGTTCTACATGAACTACAGAGTGAACTGCCACCTCACCTGTGTGCCCTGTTCAATCACAGCCTCACCTCAGGCTTTGTCCCTACCGAATGGAGCCCTGATACAGTCATCCCTCTCCACAAAGGAGAAGTGACTATAGACCCTGCGGACTATCGCCCCATTAGCCTGACAAGTCTGATATGCAAAGCTATCGAATGCATCATCATGGACCTAATAAACAAAGATATAGGGAACCTCCAAACTCTGGATCCCACACAGTTTGGTTTTGTGAAGGGTAGATCATGTCTGCTCAACCTGGTAGACTTCTTTGAGTCAGTCAACAGAGCTGTGGATGAAGGCAAGGTGGTTCATACTGCCTACCTTGATCTGGCCAATGCCTTTGATACCATTCCCCACTCAGGAATCATAGAAAAACTCACTAAGCTACACATCAACCCCTATATCACTAGGTGGGTTGCAAATTGGGTCAGAGATAGAACCCACAGTGTGAAAGTAGCTGACTCCAAGTCAGACTGTCGACCAGTCATGAGTGGAGTATCACAGGGTTCGGTCCTGGGTCCTCTCCTGTTTGGTATCTACTTCTCTGAAGTCCAGGCTAACACGAAGGGACTCTGGCTGACAAAGTTTGCAGATGATTGCAAGTTGGGAGCCATAATTAACTCCCCAAGTGCTGTTGACATCCTACAGAAAGGCCTCACTGAAACTAGTGACTGGTGTCAGAACCATGGCCTTAAGCTCAATGCCAAAAAATGTGTCATCATCCCCTTTGGGAAAAACCTGGTTCCCATGAATTACCACATTGATGGTAGTCCACTGAACACAGAAGGCATCATAAGAGATCTGGGAACACACGTTGACAGCAACCTCTCTTCTGACCACCACATTGCCACTGTGGTCAGAAAGTCCTCCTATGTGGCACATCTCTTTACTAAGGGTTCTGCATCCAGGAAGAAAGAGGTCATTGTCTCCCTCTACTCTTCCCTCATTAGGCCACTCATCGAGTACAATGCCCCATTTGCCATGTACCTCACTAGACATCAACAACAACTGGAGAGGCCACAAAATATCTCACAAAGAGGATCTTAGGCCTTAAACACTTGTCCTATATGGACAGACTCAAAAAACTCCAACTATTCTCAGTCTCGTATCACCTACTTAGAGGCGTTTTCTGCTTGACTTACAAAGTCATGTCTGACCCAGCTCTGTTAGAAATGCCACATCTAAAGAAATCCCAATCCCTGCACACTACACGCTCCAGAGACCTCAACCTCATTACAACAAACAACAGAACAAGCTGGAGGGACAGGTTCATAACCCACAGACCGCCCATGCTATGGAATAGACTTCCCATACATGTCAAGTGGAGCACCTCACTGGCCCTCTTCAAGAGAAATCTTGATGAGTGGATGGGAAATAGAAAATTCACCCCGGGGATTACTTTCTTTACTTGACAGAGGCACTGGGAACTAAGGTCAGGTGGTACGGTGCCAGGGTAATCCTATGGGCTAGGCTTGTAAAGGCTCCAGGGCCACTAGCCTAGTGCACACTTATGAACCTATGAACATTTGTAACACAAGCTTCTTGTATACATTGGTTTGATATTCACAAATGACATATAATTATTTACAAAATTCCAGCTAGCTGTGCTGGCAGTACCTCCGTTTGTCACATAGCCAAATGATCCAAAAATCCTGTTTCTACCACTTCTTCTATCACTATCTTTATAGATTTAGATATAAAAAAATCTGTTTCTGTTTTCAATTTTTCTCTTCTACATGTACTTTTATTCATATTCCATAACTCTAAATTCCCACATTGTATTATGTATTCCATTATTTTCTTACCTGATCTTATTTTTTATTTTTATATCTTAAGTGACAATTAAAGTCTGCTATTATTATAATATCCATATTTACTAAGACATAGTCCATTTCTTGAAATAATTTTTTTCTTTATATATTACATATGTCTAGAAACTTCTCCTTCCCATCTAATGTCAACTATCATTATCTTAATAATCTAACTAAAGTATAGTCCAGAACTTTTATTACCATACTATATAATATAGCTATCCCATTCTTAAAATGTCTGCCTCTTTATTCTTCAGTTAAACCCCTAACATCCTCTAGCACTATTACATCTACCTCAGACTTAGTACAGTATTCTAGTACCCCAATCCTACTTACCACATTTTTTATACTATTAACATTGATAGATACAATTGTAAGATTGTTTGCTTCCCTTTCTTAATTTGCAATAAATTATTTATTTATGCACTTCCATTCTTTTTTACTTTCACACTCACACCTTGAAATTTCCTTTTCCTATCTTTAACCCCTTTTCCAATGGATTATTTATTTTTAATAATTTTTCACTCAATATCTTCTCCATCACTAACCTCTAATCCACTTTCCATATCCCTTTCCACTTTTTATTTATCAGTCTTATTTTATTATTGTGTATTAGTGTCATTACTCTCACTTTTATTTTTGTTATTCTTCTTGATGCAATTGTTCCTCACTATTTGCTTCTTCTCTAATTTGTCCCTCTACATCAAATTCTAATTGTTTTCTCTTTCTCACAATCCATCCATAAGTGACCTGTTTGTTTGCATTTATAACATTTCTTTTCAATATTTTTGCATCATGACCAATCTCCCCACATAAATAACATTTCTTCTTATCACAATTGCTTACAAAATATCCCTCACTCTCACAAAAAAAAAAACGTTTTCAGTTGTCCCCAGGAACTACAAATGGTTCTATGACCTTCAACATTAACCATGGTAGGAATATGTGCAATTTTTCCATTTTCCATTTTCAAAATTATATTACAATACCGAGCCACTGTCCTAAGTCCTCTATTATCAAATACTTTAAAAATGTCCTTCACTTCTTTGCAAACGTTCTTTAATAAATATTTTAACAGTTTCTCTTTAAGTTTCTGTCCAAAATTATAAATTAATTTTTTTTCCTGTGTTTCACAAAACAAAGTCCTTACAGTATATTTGTTGCATGGATACACCTCCTTTCTTTTTTCATATTCTCCCAAAAAGGTTTCTAATGCTGCAGCAGTCTCAAAGAAAATGTCACAATAAGTTTCTTGTTTTACTCTAAAGAAAATCTCATATCTCTTGTGTCTTCATTCCAAATGGCACAACTATCGTGTCCCATATTTCATACCTGTCCATTTCTTGTTCTTCTATGTTCTAAATTCTAGCTACATGCTTCATCTTTTCCCCTTCTTCTGTCTTTTTCCTCTCTCCTTTCTTCCTTCTGTTCTCCAAACACTTCTGCAAATGTTTCTTTTAGATTCTTGTCCATATTCTTTATAAATTCTTATCATCATTTCACCCCAAGATACAGCCTTCCCTATCTCTGACTCACTCTAATCAACTAACTCCACCAATAAATCACTTTGCAAACCTCCCAACTGGAAGTTTGCAATAATCACATCTTCCTGTTTTCGCTCCTCTCTCTTCATCTCCTTAAACAAATTATGCTGAAAAATATCTTTAGTATTCTCAGTCTAGCCATCCTCATAGGTCTCTGTGCCAGATATCTCAACTTCCTTATCAGAAAACAAACCCAAAGAGTTGACATTCACCTCAACTCCTTGCTCCTCTGTTGCCATGTTTGTGTGCTATTCTCTTAGCCACCACTGCACCAGGAATGGACACTCTCACTCATCAGCCGCACATACCGCAAGTGTTGCAGCTGTAGGGTAAGTTCCCTGATGCCTAGGCCAAATTTCCCTTACTAGTATAAATATCACCTTGGTTCTCCCCAGGAAAGAGGCTATTAGCCTAATGGGTCTAACCCAGTCAACAAAAAACATAATGCATCTATAGGGTTTCCAGGAATTTCCCAGCTCTTTTATTTTGCTTATTCAGAGTAAAGAAATCTTGAAGCAGTGAGTCTGACAGAAACAGACTAACTTGAGAAGCAAAGTGATTCCTTTTTTAAAGAAAAAAATCTTATTTCAGTGCTATTTTTCAGAACAATAATAAATTCTGTATTTAAAATCTGACAAAAAATCTAAACCAGAAAATGTCACTGGAATAAAGTTTCCGACACACTTTTTAGAGATTTTCAAAGCCAGCAGTTATCCTGAGTTCTGCCATTGTAAGAAAATGTAAACAAGATTTGGCATAAGAAACTGTGCTAGATAATTTCATCTTACAATCACTCAGACTGTATTTTGGGAAGAAGGAAGCCCAGCTAAAACACACAATCATTTTAGTATATCCACCCTCCATCAGGATATTTAGAATTAGAACAAAATAAAATTGATTAATGATTACTTGGAGTGGCACAGATTTATTAGAGTAGCTCAGAACATCAAGATAAGAAAATTATATATTTTTTTTAGTTTATGTCCATGGTGGTTATATAAAATGGCCGTAGTTGCATGTGTCGGGGGTGTATGGAATAAATGTTGAAATTCTAATGACTAAAACTGCAATTCTCAGAATAGCACAACTACAGCTGCAAAAGGTAAAAATATATACTGTATGTGTTCGAGTACCTCAGAGAATTCATCCTTCTCCAAGGTACAGTAAATCCCATTGTTAGATTATATAAGTAGTAGGGACATATGGGCATCCTCCTTATTGCAGTTTTGGGTCTCATATTGTATAGTGAGAGAGAAAGGGATTTACTATATAGTAGAGTAAATTATCTGAATGTCAATTATCCGAAACATCAGTTATCCAAATGTAGCCTTCCAAAGTTTTTGGGTAGGAAAAATCATAAAGTCTGAATATGTAAACATTATATGTATTTGCTTGTGCTTGTTTTATGAGCATGTAGCCTGCTCATTTGTGAAAAATATTCTTTATTGTCCACTAGAATCATTGAATGGTTGAAAAATCTGTTCCTTGTGTGTAGAAAAAAACAAGATTTTAGAAGTTTTTTTATGTGGTTCAATTATATGTTTGATTATCCAAACAGTTTGATTATCTGAAGTACCCTAGGTTCCAATTAGTTCTGATAATTGACTCTCTGCTGTATATCCTAAACTGTTAAGAGTAGGTTATGACATGTGTTGTCTTAGAAAGAGGAAGGGTTACTTTAAGTGTGTGAGTGTGTAATGTGAGACAGTTTCATCTGATTAGGTTTGTGCTATGGTATTGCAATGCTGGTCTAAAATGTAAAAACTTTGAAAACTAGTCTTTGTTGAGTACCCTGACTGAGTAACTGATTATTCTAGGGCTGATCAACAATGAGAAATCTACAGAAGCATTGATCAGAGCAGTGCTGTGCAACAAGAACCTAACCATTTGCAATTCAAAACTAGCAGATCCTTTGCAAGACCTAGAATTGGTATAATGGTTAACATGTTTAGTTCCCAACACAAAGTACTGGGTTTGATTCTTCCTTGTAAATAGGAAGTTGGCTAGGCTTAAAATGACCCACAAGGGCAGCTAGCCTAGTACTTATATATGAACATATCATGAGGAATACTCCAATGCATCAGAGGTAGCCCAGCAGAAAAAAAAAAGATTTTTTTTTAAAGATATGACGAAGAATAAGAAAGGAACATTCAAGTCATACAGAAGACGTCTGTTCCCTGACTGGAGGGGAAGGACACAATTAGTGAGGGATCCAGCCTGGGTTACAAACAATAGGAATCAGCTCAAGCTACTTTTTCTAAACGATGAGCCCAATGGGTAATACTGAAGTCTATCTACTGTCCTTTCCTCTTCTTTCCCTTCTCTTCTCTGGAGCATGCCCAATGACTCATTGCCTTAGTCCTTCTGACCTGTTTATTTTTCTCCTCTCAGAGTATGAGTCATGCAGTTTCTTTGCTATTTGAGAGCTTTACAACCCATTCATTCCCTGGCTGGAAAACCTAATAAACTCATTCATTAACCAGAGAAGTGAGAGTTGGGCAGTTGGGAGTGGGCCAGTCTTCCAGATCCAGTGAAATGACTTCTCCACTCCTGTATCTCCTAATCCTTACAGCAAGTCTGAAGAGTTTCACTATGTGTTGCCTTCCATTTTTTTGGCTAGTATGTGTGCATGGTCAGCAGGTCCATTCTCCATGGGTGTCACTCATATTGCTGTCTCTAGGTATACCTCTCACCTGCTATGACATAGGCATAGAGCTATGATTTTGGCCCTCACGTGTACTCAAACTCCTTCCAGACTTAGTGATGTTCCACATAAAGTTAGCCCTGCTTATGGTAATATACTGTATTAAATAAACAAACTAACCATATGCAATGATTCCCTATAATTAACTTTTATAGGGTCTTGTACATGAAGATCATCTTGTGTAAAAAATAAGAAACTGCTCCTCTTTCTACTTCAGTGTTATGATTGAGAGGTATGATTCGAGATGTAACCCAAATGATGAGTCAGAGCTGCCTCTCTTCCCCAAGATCAGCAGGTTGCAATACATGCTCACTCCCATACAACCTCAAGAGTCACCTCCAGTGGCCATGCCATTAACTGGACATATGTCAAATGGGTCAAAGTCAGGTCTTCATCTGTCCATGTCATAGGAATGGGCTCCTAGCTATGTTTTGAGTGTACTGTTGAGAGGGATATCTGCCCAAGTTCTGAGAGGGACAGTTTGATAGCACCATTTTTTAGTGGCGAGGATTATAAAAGCTATTTTTACTTAGAACCTACTTAAGCTATTTACATTCAGAGAATGAAAACACATTCAGGGGTCACTCCTGCAGTCCATCTGCAACGGTTACCCACGTATGCTTTTACCTCTGTAAAATATGAACAACCTCACATGTTTGATTGGATCCCAGTTTGACCAACCATGCATGAAATGGATAAAACCAGGGGAGAAGCCAGCATCTCAGATAACTGATAATGATGAATATTTTTGAGAAGTTTACCTTCTTCTCCATTCATCACTGGGAAAGCCAGTGTAATCCAGTCTGGGCAGAACAGTTGATGGACCTGGCTGAATGGTATGTAGTAAAAGGTAAACTATCATAGCTTACATGAGATTTTTCAAACCTCAGGAATTCCCAAAGGAATATTAGAAGTGGCAAAACACTTCTAAGGGGTAAGGGGGAAGATGAAAGACTTTTGCTTTTTCGTGGCCACAGAGACTATGCTGAGAAACACATAACTGGAAATAGGACTCAAATAAGTTGGGCAGTCTAAATTTGACACATTCCTAAAAATTTCCACATAATGAATAGTCTATGAAATGTGTGCATACACCTGTAAGGAAACACATTCATTGTTTGCAGATGGTGCTGAATCATCTGTTGTTAGTAGTACTCAGCCATATGCAAACAAAATGTGGTATGTGAGTTGAAGGGAAATTAGTGCACGTACTGTTTAGTTTTGTAAATATTATCATATAATAAGCATATCTTTAGTGAATGATAGTAATGCAATCTCAGAGAGAGATAAAAAATGGAGTTTTGTTTGTGTTTACCGATGTGTTTTATACTCCTCTATATACACTAAGTTATTGCACTGACATAATACTTATGCATGAAGTCATTCTAGGCAGAGATTGTTCTCACTTCATTGATTTGTGAGCATACATATTACCAGGGTCCACAGGGGGTGGGGAGAGCAGTTAAAAAGGTCTGCCCTTTTCTGAAACAGACCTGGATCGAGGCAGAATGACAGAAAAAGAAAAAGAAAAAAATGGAAAATACCTGGCATGTAATAGATGTGCATAACACAAACAAGAATGAACCTAGACCTAAAAGCATGAGCAAGAATGGGGACCTAATAGCCTTCAACATCAGGCATATGAGTTTTAAGAACAGTAACAGGATCTTACCTTAAGAGAAGCCAAAAATTAGAGACAGGCAATAACCTGGATTTCTATATTTGCCAGGTCAGTCACTCAACATTCTCTGTTTTAAAAAAAGATAGAAAAGTCAAAAAGTCTTAAAAAGTGGTGATTGTTGTTTTATTATCTTAATTCATTGTTTCAATTTAATGCAATCCAATGATTTTATTGTTTAATTAATTGATTGCTTAATAGTCTTAGCTATTAAGATGCTATATAAATTGTGTGTTTGTGATTTGTTATTTGGGATCTGATGAAGCGTAGTTTGCTACGTGAAAGCGCTTATCCATTTTTCATGCTGCTAGTGTTGTTTCAAGACTAATTAAAAAATCTGGAAGCTTCAGCCTTGGTGGTCGTTTTGTTTTTGTTTTCTTGGATTGCTGTTTTTACAATACAGACCTTTGGACCACATTGGTATTTGTTTGTTCTGTTTTAAAAAAAACAATGATCTCACTTAGTGGGTTAAAAAAGGAGAGAAGTAGTAGCTAAAACATAACTAGTCCCCTTATACTTAGCCTGGTTAAGAGCTGTGTTTTAGGAATTAACGTAGCAGTAGAAAAGATAAGACAATGAGTTATTGTGGGGTTTCTTTAGGCCTGAAATATCTTCTTTCAGTGTCAGAAAAGCGTTATATGTGAAGCCTTTTACTAATCCTTAGTAGCATCACCAGTATGTGATGTTCCCTTTGACAGCATTGCTATGGCTCAGTACGCCCATTACACAAGACTACATGGGCACATTATATATCACAGTAATATTAGATTATGGCACACATTACCTCAAGGCTGGGCTCTTCTGTACTGCCCCTGTGTAACCTATCACAAGACATCTCAAGCTTATTTGTAGCAGAATGGGGAAACCTAAGGAAACTCTAACAGACCAAAGGATCCCTTTCACAAATAAGGTCACAAGAGAGCATTGTCAACTCTTGCAAATTGAACAGCTTAGATTGTTTGGTTCAGCATTTTAATACAAATTTGAAAAATATGTTTTGACAGATCCATGATAAGATGGAAAGAACTATGACCCCTGACAAGACTCTCTTTGGTTTGTTTTCAGCAAGGTTCCCCAGTTTTCTACTGGATTCACCCCCACTTAAGTTACTGTACTGAGACACTCTAGGGGTCTATTGTGCTTAGCATAAGAAACATGGGAATAGAAATAAAACGTGATCAAAGTATGATAGAGTACATTATCAAAGTTCAGGAAAGAATAGCAGCAATTATGGCATTAATGAGGAAGTACATGGAACAGACTCAGGAAACTCAGAAATACAGTTGTAATTGCAGTGCTAAAGTTATGTTATTCTAACCTGGTGACAAATTCCAATTCCTTATTCCTATAGTACAAACAATGTTCTTGCCATTCGGAAAGAGCCAAATGAAATAAGTCAGAAAGTCTGGCATGTAAATCATAAAGTCCAGCAGACAGATAAAAGAATTTTTGATTATTTTACTATCAACTGACATACCTAAATGACATTGTTTATTAGTATTTGCTACTGCTTTATTTGTAGATGTTAACCTGTGTGACAATTTGGAGGAAGACGGCCCCTTCTTTTATTCATAATCTCCACTGCTTTTTCCCTATAGTATTTGAGACTATATCCCCTATTAACAAATTGATAACATAATTTATTTCAGTACTAAATACCTCATCCTAAGTACTCAACCTCAAAGACTGAATCATCTGCCCTGAGTATGTCCTTTTCGTATGGGAGTGATCATTACTCAGATAATACAAGTGATTATTTACAAAATGTATTTTCCTAAACTTTGCACTCTCAAAGCATTTTTCTTCTAGCTTTAATCTAATATTAATATCCAAAAACCTTACTGGGTTTCCACAACCACCAATTAAAACTTTAAAACTGAAGTAATAATATTAAGCTGTTGTATAAGTATATGACATGCCTGTATCCACCATTTACAAGTAAAAAAAAATCAGCAAACTTCAAATAACAACCAAATTTACTAAATATAGGTGCTTGAGACAAAATTTCCATATACTACCAATCAACTAAATTGGCATAGAACAGAGCAGATGTGGTCCCCACTGTCATACCCTTGATTTACTTTAATTTTATCCTGAGAAAGTACTTTGTACTTGTTTAATGAAAGTGATAAATTATTTGCTTTAGTCGTTGCTCACTTTCATTTCCTTTTTTGTTTTTTTCAGTCTTTTTTGACACTTGTGCTAGGAAGTTATGTTTTGTGATTTTCTACTGTTTAAAAGTCTCTCTCTCTCTATAGTTATATATATATATATAAACAGTACAAAACCACAAAACAGAACGTCCTAGCACATGTATCAAAAAAGAATATATATATATATATATATATATATATATATATATATATATATATATATATAAAATGTAAATTCCAGACTAAATATATATTTATTTGAGAGTTTCAGAGTATAGTTATAAATCAAAATACAAAAGCCTTAATCACAACCTGCTTGATGCTTGCATTTCTAAAAAAAACAAATGACAAAAAAGCAACAAAAATAAAACCAAAATAAAAAAAGATTACAAAAGGAAGCACCCTTACTAATGTGTGCTAATTTTAACCCTCAATACCTTACCTTACAAAAACCCTTTCTGTAACACTACAACTGCACAAGATAGGCTTGGACACACACAACATGCATCAACACATGCACACACACATACACGCGCGCACTCACACACACACACACAGACACACACACACACACACATATATGCAAACACATGCCAATACACTCCTACCGCTAAACAAACTCATATACAATCAAATTAACACATACCATACTAAAAAAATGCATCCTTCAAAATTGACTATTTTACTCATCAATTTTATTTACCTTTGATATGGCTGTCTTAACAAAATTACCAGTTACACAACCAACCATTGACAAAAAAAATTATTTTCGTGTGTGTGTGTGTGTGTGTGTGTATGTGTGTGTGTATGTCTGTGTGTGTGTGTGTGTGTGTGTGTGTGTGTGTGTGTGTGTGTGTGTGTGTGTGTGTGTATATTCCACTCTCATCTGCTCCGCCCCTACCCCAGCAGAACTCCACTCCACTACCCAAGCAGTCTTTACTGCAGCAGAAAATTGGTTTCAACATATCTGTCTCCTCCTGAATCCCAAAAAAACCAAACTATTACTATTTACCCCTACCTCTAAATCCACCCCTATCTCTTTCTCTATAACATCCTGTAATGGCACTATCATCAAACCTGACAACTGCACTAAACTCCTAGGCGTCACCATAGATAACCAGCTTAACTTCGACTGTCATATTGATTTAACTATCAAAACTGTTAATAAAAAGATTGGTGCCCTATACAGACTAAAGCCCTATCTCACTGCTTCTTCCCGAGTAGCCCTAGCCCAAACTCACCTTATCTCTACACTAACCTACGCCTCCCCCTCCTTTGTCAACTTATCTAAGGGTAATCTTCAGAAACTGAATACTGCCTACCACAGTATAGCCAGATTTGCCACTGGCTCACCTTTCCAAACTCACCACTGTCTTAACTTAAAGAAACTCAACTGGCTTGAACTCCCAAACCTTATACTCCTACAACAACTAATCATCACCTTCAAAATTCTTCATTACCCTTCCAACATTCCAATACTAAATAATGTCATCACACCTTATAAGAATCTCAAGACACTCAGATCAGCCAACAAGCTATTAGTTACTACCTTGAAATCTCATAATAAATCAGGTGATTCCCTATTTGCAAACACTATCGGTTCATACTGGAATAAACTTCCCACTGAACTGACCTCCCTAACATCATGTCACCTTTTCAAAAAACAGATAAAAAACCACCTACTAATCCACTGGCTTTGCCCCTGCTCTAATCCTGACTGAGCATACTACTGGTCATTACTCTGAACAGTCTGCTACTTTCATTCTTTACTCTCCCATTCTTACCTAGACTAACATTTTTAGCCCCCTTCTCTGGTCCTTCACCCTTTTCCCTTATCTCATTGCCTATATACCTCACTCTCCTTTTTAACTTTACTTTCTTAACATTTAACTTGATAGAATACCATTACCCTATCTAAACATACTCTACCCACACTTTTCTTTTTCCTCCTATCCCTTTTTTCCCTTAACTTTACTACCAATATACCTCCTTACCTTCTAACTTGCTTTTTTTTTAACACTTCTAACTACTAGCTTTCTTTCACTCTGTTAATTACCAATTCTGTCCTCTACCTTCTGACCAATGATTAATTTTATGTACCTACACTTCAAATATCCTTAACTCAACTGTATATTTTGGTGCCTGAGCTTATCTCCTCAGCCACATGATGTGAACTTTGATTATAATCTTACTGTAACCTAGTTAAGTTAGTCAAGACAAACTGTATTTTGTCCTTGTACATTTTTGTTTTGTTTTGTTTTTGTTCTTTTGTTAAAAAAGATTGATCTATTTAGTAAAGTATTCCTCATGTATTGTCTTAGTCTAATAGTGGAGCTTTTCTCCTCGGGCCTCTGCTGAAAATGGACATGTATCCAGCCAGACTAGCCCGGTTAACAAATGTAAAATAAAATAAATAAATAAAAAATAATATATATATAAAATTATTTATCCTTTGTAGATGCATTAGTCCCATAGTCCCACTGGGCTATTAACTTCTTACCAGGTGCAAGACCCAAGTTGGTATTATTAGTGCTACAGGAAATTTGGCTGGGACATCAGGGAACTTCCTGTACTCTTTTTGATAGTTGACATGGGATCTTTTACATCCACCTGAGTTAGGGCCTCAGTTTAACATCACTTTTGAAGGTCACAACACTCAGAAATGCAACACCCCCCATGCTGCACTGCAGTGTCATCCATCCAGCTACTTAGTGCAGGAATTGAACCCACAATCTCTAAATATATATATATATATGGATCTAGGATGTTTGCTCGCGTGAGCAAATGTCCGAATCCATAATAACCGAACACACTTTAACGAAAGTGCTTTTATCAAAAAAGCGCTTTCGTTAAAGCGTGTTACAAAAAAAAAAAAAAAAAAAACACTACATTTACATTTTAGCAGGGGGGCTTCGCCCCCTGCACCTCCCATGTGGGGGGCTGTGCCACTCACACACCCCCTACTTTAATATTCTCCCTCCGAGACCGCACTACAGTGGGGAAAAGGGAAATTTCACATATCCGCACCGTAGTACAGCCTCAGCAACAGGCATACTTACACAAAAGTGCTTCTTCGTTGAAAAGCACTTTCGCATAAGTATGCCCAGCCGTTTGGGTTTCGGTCGTTTGCTCACTCGAGCAAATGTCCTAGATCCATATATACAGTACAAAACCACAAAACAGAACGTC